>NC_090649.1:145023694-145323694 GCF_040937935.1 Hyperolius riggenbachi
TTTAAATTAGAAGTCTTTTGTGTCTCACTTCCTCCTTGCTCTATTCAAATAAGCTTCTCTTTGGGAGATTTAACACGATGTGCGACTCAATCACACAAATATTTTAATCTCCTCTGCCTTTGGCTAGCATTCATACTGGGCATCCTGGATCTGTCCCATAGGACTCAGTATGATCCTTAGACAACAGTGTCCTGTGACCGGCAAGTTCTGCTCATTCTTAATTCTACAAATCATAACATGACTATTCCACCGGCAAACGAAGAATAAAGTTCTATTTGGGGACTTGCACATTGGTGTGCTGTTATGCATAAAGAATAAGCAATTTTGTTTTGTTTACAGTCATTTATACATACTGTAGCTAGTAGAATTCAGCTGCTCCACCAAGGTGACACACTCATCAGGTTTCACAGGGATTTTTTTCTTGCATTCCTTTGGTTTGGACCTGCCATGTTTAGGTCCTTCTGCTCAAATCAGCAATAATGGGCACCACCATAGAACTCCTGGAAAAGCCCACACACAGGTCTCCCACCTGTACACACCACCACATCTATCTTCCACTGTAAATAGCATTGCATGTGTGTTGGTGACATTACCTGATGAAGGCTTGGACACCAAACGTGTTGTTGTGACATTACCAGCACACGAGAGCCCAGCACCGGGGCACCCAAGAACCATTTTCATCTAGTCCACAACCTGCCCATGGCTTCGGCAGTTTTGAGGCTGCACCCACCCAGGACACACTGAAGGGCGCCTTCCCCATTTACATGCTTGTTTTTGATCTTCACACAATAGCCCACATGCAATTCAATTTTTCACCTGTGTTTTATCCTTGGTGACATTTTCAAACTTGTCAATAATGCATTTTAAACCACCAGGAATCAAACAAATACTCAAAATAGTTTTGATAGTACTCTTCACCTACTTTTTGTTACTTTTTCCATTGCAAAGTTCTAAAACGTTTTTATAAATCGAAGATGAAAAATGTTCTCCTAGGAGAAATTTCAGGAGAAAAAGTAAATTGCATATGGCCTAATAAGTGTATTTTTATTGCACTTGTTTGTTAATAATAATGTTGCCACACTCCTGAGTGCTCCTCTCTACAATTTGTTTTTTCCTGTCACTGCCATAGATCTCAATGCTAATTGCAGCTATGGGAAAAAAGAAGAAAAAGAGAAAGGAGCAGTTTGGCACTTGCATTCCACTAAAAAAGCTTTATTCTTGCGGCTTCAAAGTTTCTCATAATCATGTACAAATATAATAAATATCATGGTAAAAAAGTCCTACCAGGTCCTTCAAACACTGTGGGGTATGGTGGGAGCAGTGTGGGGCCCCACACTCCTCCCACCATACCCCACAGCGTTATATATTTATTATATTTGTGGAATGCAAGTGCCAAACTGCTCCTTTCTCTTTTTCTTCTTTTTTCCCAATGCATGCTGTTGTTTTGGTTTTGAGCATGCATGAACCACATTAATCCAACCTGGTCTCTAATCCGGATGCACTCAACGTTGTTTATATACCCTTATAGAAACACACTAGCGGTGTAGTGCCCGTCTACTTTTTTCTATCAATCATCATCTAATTGCAGCTATAGTGGCATCCAATGTACAATTGGGGCGTCGGAGGTAACATGATAGTCGAAGCATCGTAAATAGTGATGGAGGGACAGATAGCGATGGTGGGGTTAAGTGACCAGGGGCATGGGGTTTGGCTATCATGTAGCAAAACTCTGCATACTTACTACAGTGTTAATTGTAGGTGGTGACGTGGGGGGGGGGGGGTGTTAGTCAATTATAGGAGTATCTACGAGGAGGGTTAGTGTGAGAGATAGGTTAGGTAGAGAGATAGTAAAATATTGGTAAAACGAGAGACAGCGACACATATTAATCCCTTCTACTGTGGCCCTTACAACCCCATACAGGCCGGGACAGTTTCACATTGTATGAAACTGTCTTCACTCATCCTTAGTAATAAGAGGCTTTCCTTTTGAAGAAAGAATCTAAAGGTCCATACCTACGTTGCGATTTTTTGGGTGACAATTTTGTGACAAATTATCATTTTTGTGGTATCATTGTTTAATGAAAATTCATTAAACAATGTTTAGTGATGTGACCACCTGCATTGGGCTTTCGTGTTGAACAACCGTCATGATGGATCACTGAACGAGCAATCGTTCACATCTCACAGCAGTTTCCGCGATTGCATAAACAATCATTTATGCAATCGTTTTTTTCCGTGACCATAAACGACCCTGGCAGATAAGGCCAGATATATTGAAAAAAAAAACCTTATGATATAATGAATTGTATGTGTAGTATGGATAATTAATAGAACATTGGTATCAAAGGAAAGAGACTCATTTTTATTTTCAGTTATAAAGCTGTTTTTCTATAACAGTGCATCAGGCCTAGATTAACATCACAGGAGCCTATAGGCACAGATGTCCTGGCACCTTAGACTTTGCCCTCCATGAACCTACAAAACCCAGCTGAACCAACCACAAGTGTGCTGTCTGTTGCAGCTGTCACTTCTCCCTTAGTTCCCTTGCCTATCATACGTAGCTACAGGTGCCCCTTAATACTAAGGATAGCTCTAGTTACCTAATACTAAGTAGCTACAGGTGCCCCCAAATGAAGAAAAATCTTGACAGTGGAATGCTGCTGACACCCAAGTAAGTAACCTCTCATTTACACTCTGCTTGGGAATCTGCATAGAGAAGGGGGGGGGGGGCACTGGGAGGAGGAGTGAGCCACCATTCCATCATCAGGTGCCTGTAGACACATGCCTATAGTGCCTTATGGTAAATCCCTGCATTCATTGATTCTATAATATTTGCATTTTACAAATTACACTCTGTATTTTAAATTATGAAACAGAGCAGAGCTAATGACTCTTTGAACTTAGTTCCTGGCAGAAAAAAAACGTTGAACAAACAAGAAACAGCGAGAGACAGGTTGAGATAAGTGCTTCAAAAAAAAGGATTGCTCTTTGACTAAATTAGTCGGATAGAGCTCAGAGAATATTTTTGCATAGATAGCAACTGAAGTTTCTTAACTCTTCCTGTACTGGAAACAATATGAGACTCTTTTATTTGCTACTAATATTCTATTTCTTAGCTGTACTACACATACAAATAATTATATCATAAGTTTATTTTCACTTCAAATTCCCTTTAAAAGCCACAAAAAGTTTAATTTCCAATTAACATGGATACTGTTTACTTTCCACATTCTTTAAGTTGTTCTGTATTGATTCTCAGAAAAAAATGTGGTGGTCACTGGTCAGTGTTCTACTCTAGTGGTTGTCTTGCGTTATGATTCCGTTGTTTTGTATAGAGTTTATTTGCTTTTACCTAGTCCAATTCACTTTTTTCTTTAGTTTTCTGCAAGTTGATTTTTTTTCACATTTTATCAATAAAATACCCTTTAAAGAGAGTCTGAAGCGAGAATAGATCTCGCTTCAGACCTCATATATAGCAGGGGCACGTGTGCCCCTGCTAAAACGCCGCTATCCCGCGGCTTAACGGGGGTCCCTGTCCCCCCAAATCCCCTCCGTAATGCAGGGGAGCGCTTCCGCATTGGGGCAGGGCTAACCGCCGCAGCCCTGCCCCACGCGCATCTGTCAGCGCGTATCTCCGCCTCTCCCCCGCCCCTCTCAGTCTTCCTTCACTGAGAGGGGCGGGGGAGAGGCGGCGATGCGCGTCTGATAGACGCACTGGGAGGCAGGGCTGCAGCCGTTAGCCCTTGCCTCCAGGAAGCAGAATCTGCGACCAAGAAGACGACCAAGGTTTGCGGGGGGTGGGTTGGGGGGTCAGGGACCCTCGTGCAGCCACGGGATAGCGGCGTTTTAGCAGGGGCACACATGCCCCTGCTATATATGAGAGCTGAAGCGAGATTTAGTCTCGCTTCAGTGTCTCTTTAAGCCACCAGAAAACAAGAAGATACTTACAGTAATGTTTTACCTACTCTTTGGTAGTTTTTCAGTTGTAGGACTGAAACGTTATTTTAAACAGAAGATGAAAAAATATCGCATAGGAGAAACCTAAAGAAACCCTGTACCTACAAAAAGTTCCCCTGGAGGGGCACTACTCACCTCGGTAGGATCTGGATCCGATCGAGACATCTCCCGTCCTTCTGTGTCTCATGGCGGTCTCGCTGTGCCCCTCCGAACAGCGGGCATGTAAATATTTACCTCCCCGGCTCCAGCACAGGCGCAGTATCAGCTCTCCACTCGGAGATAGGCGGAATACTAGATCGCTGTTGGCCTGCTATACTGTGCAGGCGCAAGTCTCCTGCACCTGCGTAGTAGATCGAACCCGACAGAGATCGGGTATTCCGCCTATCTCCGTACAGTTTGCCGCAACAGCACCCCCGCTGGAGCCAGGAAAGGTAAATAAATCAGCGCTTATCAGTGTTTGTCAGCCTTGTCGAGGGAGGATTCTGGGACACTTTGGGGGAGCCAGCACTGGATTGCCTGCAGCTGCAGCGGAGGGGGAGCCTCAATGGGACCCTGAGGTTTCCCCCTATCGAGGTGAGTACTCTCCAGGGGACCTTTTTTTTGTTACAGAGTCTCTTTAAAGGACACCTGACTGAGGTGAAAATAAACTGATGAGAAAAACAATTATATCTATCCTGCTTCTCCTAAAAATAACTTTTTTTTAGATATCCCACAGTTTTATTTTATATTTAAATCTAGTTTTTTTAATTATTGACCCTTTTTATCTCTCACAAGCTATTTACTGTCAGGAAAGTGTTTTATGGCTGTAATCAGTGAAAGTTATGCTATAGTCCGATCCAGTCCCAACCCAGACAGAAACTGTCACTTGCATACCCAATGTTTAACTCTTTCAGGCAGCGAAAGAAAAAAGGAACACAGACTTTTCATTTGTGTACTTGGCACTGTACATACACATGTTTGTCTCATTATGTCACATGTCACCTCGGTTTTCCTTTAACCACTTGAGGACTACAGTGGTAAACCCCCCTAAAGACCAGGCACATTTTAGCTAAAATGGCCACTGCAGCTTTAAGGCACAGCTGCAGGGCCACACAACACAGAACACGAGTGATCCCGCCCCCCCTTTTCCCCCCACCAACAGAGCTCTCTGTTGGTGGGGTCTGATCACCCCCAGTTGTTTATTTTGTTTTAATAAATATTTATGTTCGCTTTTTAAAAAACAACAACCCTTTCTTCTGCCTCCCCCAGCCATCTTCCCTTTCTCCCTCCCCAGCCAGCCTATCACAGTGATAATACCCATCACTGCATATACCTACCTGTTGTTCACTTCAATGCACCCACCTACCTACGTGAGCGCACGCAGTGTCACTGTGCCTGTCCGGTACCTGTCTGTGTGTGACAGGTGCACATTATAATACCTGTCACGGACGGTTGCGTCCTGTAACCGCCCGTGAAGGAAAGCGATCGCGCTCGATCGCTCTGCATCGATTGCGCTTCAATCGATGCGATCTGGGTTGAGTGTGTAGGGGCAGCTGCAGTCCCTTCTCACTCAAGAGAGAGAGCACCAGCAGGCTGGATTGCTCTTTTGATATGCTAATGAGCCTAATCTGCCTGGAGGGCCCTGGCTTCATGCTGTGCTGCTGGCCATCCATCAGGTACAAGGTGACAAGCATCCTGGCAGAAGCAATCTAGCTGGGGGGAAAGCCAGACCCACTGGCTCCCTCACTGCAGGGGAGATGACACCTAGCTGGCTGCCCCAAACTTCAAAGAAGCCTTTGCCTGGGAATAACCTCTGTCTCATAGCCATATCTATAACTTCCCAGATCTGTCATATTTCTGGGGTTCCTAAGGTGGCAGCAGTGCCAAACGTGGGGGAAGGGTAGCATGAGCCCCGGTGCTGGTTCTGAGGAAGTTTCAGAACATTCTGAGGTAAGGACTACCAGTTAGGCAGTCTCAAAATGCCCTAATGGTACCACAGGGGTCCCACCCCTCATGTTTGGTATCAGACTGCTGGGTACATCGAGGCAGATCTGGAAATATTAGTAAATCTGCCCTGACCTGTACGGTTCTGTGAGATAGAGCCCATATATGGGTAGATATGATTTCTAGCCCCAGTACAAGAGGAGGGCTCATCTCATCTTTGAAGGAGGTGTATAGCTCCCCGCCCTCACTCCCTCCTACTGAAGCAGGGGCATAAGAATGGCTGAGGACTAAAACTCAGTGTCCTCCATTCTGAAACATCTTGAACTCATTTATGCCAGCTTGAGGATATGCTGGCATCTGCCTGGTCTGAACTCTGGACTTTGATTGAAACCAAGGACTTTACAAGTTTTCCCGCTAAAGGACCTCTTTCCACCTACTAAGTATTTTTCTCCCTTCTTTTATTTTCTTACTGGTTATTACTGTCTTAACGATTGTTGATTTTAATAATTGTCTGTATATATTAATTATTTATATTGCGTGAATAAACGACTTTCTCCAAGTCATTCACTTTCCGCTACCCTACTTATCAGCACACACACAGAAGTGATCCCGTGTCTCTGAAGATACGCTACTGTTTGTTGTTGGCTAGACAGAATATCGTGTGTTTAACCGTTTTATTCGCAGGATTAGTCAGTCAGTTAGTGGGCCCCACGGTCCCATAGTAACCGCGGTGGTGGCAGTTTACTCTGAACCAGGAGGTGACGTTGTAATCACCCGTGTCTCACAGGCTCCCTTCTGAGTTGTCTGCGGCTAATTCTTAACGGTTCCTGCGCATTGACTGCGACCAGAGTTCGCACGATCTGTGCGCTGGCACCGTTTAGAAGGCTAAGTGCGGTCAGCCACTGAGGGCTCCTGTGACAGTGGTGGCAGTGGTGGGATCTGTGTTGTGCTGAAAGTATCTGCGATAGCGCTAGCGCTATCGAGAAACGAACTAATTCGTTGGTGTAGCTGGAAGGCAATATATTTTTTATATATACAGAGAGACTGTGTAGCCAGTACCCCTCCCCAAAAGTTTTATTTTATTTGGCATGGAAATGTCCGGGAACTACCAGAACATGTGCCTAGCAGACCTGGAAAATCTTTGCGAAGAGAGGGGCATTGGCATCCTCCGCAAGACAAAACGGGACCTGATGGCCGACTTGTCCAGATGGGATACCCAGCAACTGCGGGAGCCGGGAGTGTCCGCTGAGGTGGATACCAGCCCATCTGACAATCAAGGGGAACCAGAGGCTGAAGATCTTAGGCGTACAGAGGTTGAGCATCCTGCGGGCCCTGTTGCAACAGTTACGCCAGAGACTGTCAGTATGAACCCCAATCCCAGAGTTTCTGACATTACTCGCCCGGAACTGGCCAGTACTGGACTGTCCAGGGGTGCTGACCCGGTAATGCAGCAGGCATTACAAAAGCTGATGGAGACTGACCTGGACAAGTACATGCAGTACATGGAAGCCCGCGAGGAACGGGAGCGCCAATCTGCAGAGGCGCGGGAGAGACGACAGCATGAGCTCGACATGGCAAAGGTTCAACAGGCCAGCCGGAGTTCACCGCCCAGCCTCCCTGCGGAAGGAGCTGCAGCACCCGTAAGTGCGAAATTTAAATTTGCCAATATTGAAAAAGACACTGACATTGACTTGTTTTTGCGGTCTTTTGAAAAAGCATGCCGTCAGTATCGTCTGTCCCAAGACCAGTGGGCCAGACATCTGACACCTTTGCTGCGCTACAAAGCGCTTGATGCCTTCGCAGAATTGCCTGCGGAGAAGGATAATGATTATGCTGCTATAAAAGACGCTATCATTACTAAGTACCAGCTGACGCCAGAAGCCTATCGGAAAAAGTTCAGGGCCTGGCAGAAAAAGTCTTCTGATTCGTACCGAGATGTGGTCAGCAGCTTGCTCACCACACTCCGCCAGTGGACACTAGGCCTCACCAAAGGGTCTTATGGCGTCCTGGAGGACTTGATAGTCCTGGAACAATTTCTGAACATTTGCCCTGCTGATGTACGACAATTTGTGCTAGAACGCAAGCCGGCTTCAGCAACTGTCGCTGCAGACCTTGCTGAGACTTTTGCAACTACCCGGGTGGCTGATACACGCAGAGCTGTCCCATCCAGCTGGAGAGGAGGTCAGCCCAATACCTCGGCAGACCCTCCTGCCCCTGTGAGCCGTCCGCCACAGAGGCCACCCAGCGCAGCTGCTGCACCCAGGCCTGCAGCGCCTGGAGAGGTCACCTGTCACTACTGCCGCCAGCCCGGACACATGAAATTCGACTGTCCGGAGCGGAGACAGACACCACCAGCACCTGGATCATCTGCATCACCTGCACCTCACCCACAGCAGAGGCAACCCGCCAGCGAACCACAGCCTGGATCATCAGATTTTGTCCTGTTTGCACGCGGACAGGAAATCCGCGACCGAACCGACCAGCAGCAACTTGTTAGAGTGAACGGCAAAGTTGTCACCGGATTTCGAGACACCGGAGCTGACATCACGTTAGTTCACTCACATCTTGTGCCAAAGGAGAGCATCAGCTCCAGCCGATCCCTTGCCCTTACTGGAGTAGAGGGCACCCTTTTCCACATAGCCCACGCAAGAGTGAAGCTGGATTGGGGAGTGGGAGGGGTCCACGAAAGGGTTGTTGGGGTTATGAAGGATCTCCCAGTCCCTGTGTTGCTGGGGACTGATTTGGGCAAGCTTGTGTCCTACTATGAACCTGCCACGACCGCCTTGTCGCTCACGGAAGGAGACGGACTCTCCACCCACCACCAGGTACTTTATACACTTGGGGGAGCACCAGGGGGAGGTGGGTTGAATGTGCCCAGTTCAAGGGTACCAGGTTCAATAGTGCCTGCTTCAAAGGCACCTGAGTTTGATGTACAGACTGTCTGTTGTGATGATGCTGTAACTGTACCTGAGTTTACTGTACAACCTGTCTGTAATGAAAAAATGTCTATACCTGTCAATGTCATTACTGCATGCAATGATGATTTGAGTAATGTCCGTCTGTGCCATTCTGACAGTGTACCGGTGCTAGCAGTACCGCGCAGCTGCACTGCTCAGAACCTGGGCTCAGAACAGGTGGAGGGGGTTCCGGCCTCCTCCCCCTCCTCTGACCGCAGGGATGAGACCTTTCAGCCGCTGGCCTCGTGTGACATGAGCCAGTTGGCTGAAACTGACAGCGCCGTATTCTCAGCTGCACTACAAAGTGACCCAAGCCTGGAGGTGCTCAGGCAGCAAGCCGCTGAGCCCCTCGCAGACGGGGCCGCTTTCAAGGTGTACTGGGAAGGTGGGAGACTGTACAGTGAGTCTGCACAGCCCCCTACAGGTAGATCCCCCGCGAATACCAAATGGCTTGTGGTCCCGAGTGCGTTCAGGGGACATGTGCTGAAATCCGCACATGGTAATCCTCTGACCGGGCACTCGGGTGTCCGCAAGACACTCGCCGGTATTCGGAAACAGTTTTATTGGCCCCGGATGAACAGGGATGTAGCCAACTACTGCAGGGCATGTGCCGTCTGTCAGGAGCTGGGAAGGTCCAGGGATTCCCGCGGGGTTCCCTTAGGTCCACAGCCACTCAGCAGGGGAACCCTGCGTGGGCTGGCTGTTGACCTAACCAACCCACTGCCCGTTGTCCGCAGTCCCGGCAGACACCACGTCCGACTGCAGTGGCGCAAACGCCCTGTCCAGAACGGTCCATGTTGGTTCAACACAAAGCAGGCAGCCGACACCAAAACGCCGACGGGCTATCCCGTTGCAACGGGGAACTAGATCAGACATCGCAGGTTAGCGGCAACGACACACATCTTGCTGATGCATGTCTATCTGCCTTCTCCCCAGGGGGGGCTGTCACGGACGGTTGCGTCCTGTAACCGCCCGTGAAGGAAAGCGATCGCGCTCGATCGCTCTGCATCGATTGCGCTTCAATCGATGCGATCTGGGTTGAGTGTGTAGGGGCAGCTGCAGTCCCTTCTCACTCAAGAGAGAGAGCACCAGCAGGCTGGATTGCTCTTTTGATATGCTAATGAGCCTAATCTGCCTGGAGGGCCCTGGCTTCATGCTGTGCTGCTGGCCATCCATCAGGTACAAGGTGACAAGCATCCTGGCAGAAGCAATCTAGCTGGGGGGAAAGCCAGACCCACTGGCTCCCTCACTGCAGGGGAGATGACACCTAGCTGGCTGCCCCAAACTTCAAAGAAGCCTTTGCCTGGGAATAACCTCTGTCTCATAGCCATATCTATAACTTCCCAGATCTGTCATATTTCTGGGGTTCCTAAGGTGGCAGCAGTGCCAAACGTGGGGGAAGGGTAGCATGAGCCCCGGTGCTGGTTCTGAGGAAGTTTCAGAACATTCTGAGGTAAGGACTACCAGTTAGGCAGTCTCAAAATGCCCTAATGGTACCACAGGGGTCCCACCCCTCATGTTTGGTATCAGACTGCTGGGTACATCGAGGCAGATCTGGAAATATTAGTAAATCTGCCCTGACCTGTACGGTTCTGTGAGATAGAGCCCATATATGGGTAGATATGATTTCTAGCCCCAGTACAAGAGGAGGGCTCATCTCATCTTTGAAGGAGGTGTATAGCTCCCCGCCCTCACTCCCTCCTACTGAAGCAGGGGCATAAGAATGGCTGAGGACTAAAACTCAGTGTCCTCCATTCTGAAACATCTTGAACTCATTTATGCCAGCTTGAGGATATGCTGGCATCTGCCTGGTCTGAACTCTGGACTTTGATTGAAACCAAGGACTTTACAAGTTTTCCCGCTAAAGGACCTCTTTCCACCTACTAAGTATTTTTCTCCCTTCTTTTATTTTCTTACTGGTTATTACTGTCTTAACGATTGTTGATTTTAATAATTGTCTGTATATATTAATTATTTATATTGCGTGAATAAACGACTTTCTCCAAGTCATTCACTTTCCGCTACCCTACTTATCAGCACACACACAGAAGTGATCCCGTGTCTCTGAAGATACGCTACTGTTTGTTGTTGGCTAGACAGAATATCGTGTGTTTAACCGTTTTATTCGCAGGATTAGTCAGTCAGTTAGTGGGCCCCACGGTCCCATAGTAACCGCGGTGGTGGCAGTTTACTCTGAACCAGGAGGTGACGTTGTAATCACCCGTGTCTCACAGGCTCCCTTCTGAGTTGTCTGCGGCTAATTCTTAACGGTTCCTGCGCATTGACTGCGACCAGAGTTCGCACGATCTGTGCGCTGGCACCGTTTAGAAGGCTAAGTGCGGTCAGCCACTGAGGGCTCCTGTGACAATACCCATCACTGCATATACCTACCTGTTGTTCACAGTGCACCCACCTACCTATGTGAGCGCACGCAGTGTGATATTTAACACCACCAGTCATTGTACCTGTTCACGGTACATGTGTGTGACAGGTGCACATTTGTAATACCCATCACTGCATATACCTACCTGTTGTGTTCAGTGCACCCACCTACCTACGTGAGTGCACGCAGTGTGATATACCACCCGTGCATACCTGTTAACTGCACCTGTGTGACTGCACATTGTATTAGTCAAGTCAGTGAATACCTTTCACTTCATTCCCCCCAATATGGACAAAACAAAAGGCAGGCCACCTGGCAGGTCTGTTCGAGGTCGCGCTGTCGTGATTTCGTGCGGCCCTCAACCAAAGTACAGTGTTCAGAAGAAGGCACGTGCCATCAACCCCCAGGACATAGTTGACTATTTAACACAGAACACCTCATCTTTCTCAGCTTCCGCATGGAAGCGTGACATATCTTCCTCCTCCTGCTCTGATTCTGGCACCCCACTTAACACTCAGTCGGCCGCCACCACCAAAGTGCCATCACCCAAGGGCTCAGCGGTGTGGAAATTTTTTTGTGTGTCTGCCTCAGATGAGAGCAATGCCGTCTGTACTCTCTGCTACCAAAAACTGAGCCATGGAAAGACCAAGACCCGAGTAGGGACAACTACCTTACGAAGGCACATGATTACAAAGCACAAACTGCAATGGGATGACCACCTGAGGAAAAGCAGCACACAAAAGCAAAGCCACACACCACAGTGGAAGATACCAGGCTGCAATTTTTTCTCAAAAAATGCGATACCTAAACTGTATCGTGATGTTGAAAGGCAAGTGGTGACATCTCTGGCACACAGCATTGGGTCAAGGGTCCATCTGACCGTGGATGCCTGGTCTACAAAGCACGGTCAGGCCTGCCCGAAGACTAAGTCAGTCCCCACACACAGCATCTCTGCCTGCATGCTGTGTGACTGCCTGCTCCAAGACTAAGTCGGTCCCCACACAGCATCTCTGCCTGCAGGCCGATTGACTGCCTTCTCCGCCACCACCAACAGGGTCCAGGACTCCAGGCGGATTCCTGAATTTTATAATAATTTTTCTGGTGCATGTACATGCCTGCCTAATTTTTCTGGCTGTACTGTGGCTGCAACAGCAAAACAAAAGGCATGTACATATGCCCATTCCCCTTCGTGATCGTTACCTTGCCGCGGTGAAGGGGCTTGCGTATCACAATGAAGCAATGACCGCCGGCTATATGAGTGTCTCGAGGGGTGGCACACCAAAGGTAATAAGGTTGTTGCTTCATTGTGGACAGACCAAATTCAATCAGCTGGACAATCACTGTTGTTCTGTCATTGAGCTACCTCAGCCTGGCAACCATATGGGCTTGAAAACCGCTATCGCCTGCACTCTCGCCATGGTGCGCACCAGTCCAGCACGGCCGTCACAACACAAACAGCTGTTTGCGGTGCGTTACACAGCGAATTTGGTGTGTCGTGTGAAGCAGTACTCTAATTACACTCCCTGATTGATGTATACACATGCAAGATGTTTTAAAGCACTTTAGCATTCAATGTGATTTCTGCCCTTAAAACGCTGCTTTGCGTCAAATCCAGATTTTTCCCCTCGACTTTTGGCATGTATCCCACTCATCCATGCAAAAACTCAGATGTTAGACCCCTTGAAACATCTTTTCCATCACTTTTGTGGCCAGCATAATTTTTTTCTAGTTTGCAAAGTTTGCCTCCCCATTGAAGTCTATTGCGGTTCGCGAAGGTTCGCGTGAACCAAACTTTTGCAGAAGTTCGCGAACCCTGTTCGCGAACCTAAAATCGGAGGATCGGACTATCTCTATTTTCCACTAGATAGCCTTTGCCCTGTACTTGTTATGAGAGAACATGGCTGAGCGTTGAAGAAATGGCTGTACTTGTTAGAGTTAGATATATTGACCACACATGTTATATGTTAACAATTGATTAATTGCATCATGCCTGTTTCGAAACGCAGGCAAAGCGGGGCATTGTCCAGGGCACAGCGGCGGGGTTTGAGGGAGGGGGCACACCAGTGGGGGAGTACACAGCAGACGTTAATACTCACCTCCCAGGATCCACACACCACAAGTCCTTCCTTCTTCCTGCTTCTAGGCATCCTGTATCATGGTAACAGTGTCCCCTATGATGATATCACAGGGGCGCTGTTAGCATGATACAGGACGCTTAGAACCAAGAAGAGGGAAGGACATGTGGCACATGGATCCCAGAAGGGGATTGGTTAGGGTTTGGCATAGATAGAAGGAGGGTTCAAGTGAGATTGGGGTCAAGTTAGGTTAAAGCAAAATATTGCTAAAAATTAACAATATTTTACTATCGTAATTACATAGAGCCTAATAGCAGAGTATCAGTAATTTTACCATTTGCTATTTGCCTTTTTTTTTTTTCTTCTTCATATAAGTCTATATATCTGTCTTCTCGGTAAGATCAGAGTGATCATTACAAATAGATTGTCAGAATGCAGAAAATATTTTATTATAAACATAAACCATGATATGTAATGCAACTGTTATTACCCAACTTTGTAATAATTAAAAAATATTCTGCTGCTGTGCATTGTGCCCCAACTCATCTGAAAAGTCCCTGAGATTTAGAGTTGCACAGCTGTGCATAAACCGTTCAATCGTGGAGATCAGTACAATCTCCATCCTTAGGTAGAACTTCCAGAATCTGGTCCGCACACTCATTTCTCATGCTGCTTCAATAAGTTCACTCCAGTAACTTTTACTGCTGTGAACCAACTCCTCCACAGTGCATCCTAGCTGTGGAAAGCATTTGAAAAAAAAGCAAATGATTGATTCTGACTGACTTACACAGAAATTATGTAGGAACATTGATATTACAACTAATTGTACAAATATTGCACACACGTCATACGCTCCTGGATTTCATTTAAGGAGTATCATATGGAAAAGCCCTACAGGCAGACCACAGGCATGGACATGGTTCAAGCATGACATCTAGAAGCCCCGTTCTTATCACTTAATTTTTGTCCAATAAAGGAATTAAATACATTTGCAGAAGCTGGTGATCAAAGCATGCTTTATTCGACTTAAGTATTTCAGTAAAAAAAAAGATGCATGTGTCAGACAACAGTTTTCTTAGCACCATATGAAGCCATGTGCTGTAGATATCATTATGCTTGGACGAAGGCTGGTGTCTTCAAAAGAAGATCCTCTGACCTTTAGACTAAAAACAGAGATATCTTTGATCATCTCATGTTGGTCGCTCCGTCCAACCTCCAGCTGACTGTTTTGTTTAGAAATTTCTGGTGTCTTTGTGGTTAGTGTATTGCACTGTGTTGCACCTGGTCTCACTGCTACCCAAAGTTATATTTAGGAGTCTATGAAGCCACCATGCCAAAACATAATGATTCTTATTGCAAAGCTGCCTTGCCACAAAAAGGACAAAGATATTTTTACTTAAGACATCTTTAGTTAAATCATTCATCAGTCTTTAGTTAAATTATTCATACTTTTTTTCTGTTATTTGAAGATTTAACTCATATTTATTTACATAAATGTGTCCATCATTATATGGGTAAGTGCACTTGGCTTCTACTCATTAAGACATGTTTGGTAAACAATAAAGGTTGGCAAAATACCGTATCTTAGACTTTTTTCTGAATTCGCTAAGATTTTCATACATGTGGTAATAATATACCAAAAAACTGCATGACAATTCAGTAAGATTTTTACCTCATGTGGTTTTTCAATTGGAATAATGGACTTTTCAGGAATCATATTTTATTTATTTTTTTATTTAGTGGATTCTTTCAGCGCAGGAAAATGGATGAAATATGTGATATAGGTAGCATTTTAATGTTTTTTGTACTGACAAGTTAAGTTAGTACAATACAAGTTAGTATACTTTCATTAGTTTTCACATTTTCTCTGCTCTGTTTCCTCCTTTCTATAACTGGCTGGAGGTAAAATGCCAAACATCTCACTTCTTTTACCACAAGTGAAATTCTTTATGAACTGACATTTATGAGGTATTACCTCACAATTTGGTAATTTACCTCAGTAGTTGGTAATTTCAGTTTTCCATGTGGTAACAGCCCTAAAAAAATAACATTTTACAAAATGTTTGGTAACATCAGCTGTTTTCTGCTTTACTCATGAAGTAATACTTAGTGAATTCAATTCTATATATTAATAATTATCATATTTATTAATATTTAGATGCAGCTGTCATATATGAAAGAAACTAAATCATAATTTGCAAAATTGGTTGGTTAGGTAGATTGCTCAGGACAGAACATTTTGGCCAATCGGCAGGAGATTGGGAGTGCGTTGCTAGCAGCATTCAATTTGACAACCGAAGACGCTACTCTCACCTGTCCAACATGCAGTTCGGGGCTCTTCTCTGCCTGCCAGCTGCTTCTTCTTGTCTTCTCTTCATGTCCCCGGGCATCTGTGTGACGTAATGCAGAGGCCAAATACTAGTGGCCTCTAGTGGTCACTAAAGGAATGTGCCACAGTACCCCTAGTGTTTGACCTCTACTATGTCACCTATGTACCCCGGGATTCGGCAATGAAAAAGGAGACCAGGACCGTATTATGGACAGGTGAGAGTCTGCTACCCCACACAGCCCGAGGGCGGGAGGAGACCCGACAGGCAACACAGAGTTTCAAAGATTTCATGCTGGAATTGATAGGAAATCTGTGTGTAGTGTGTGGAGGGAATCGAGCAGATAAATCTTTCTATGATTAGATAATGATTGTAGAGGGCTCTATCTGTTGGCCATATTGACCAGTGTATAACCACCTTTGATTAGTTTAAAGCAAGTCTTTCACTTTACCAAAGTAAGTAGACTGTATGAACTACAGATGCTACAGATCTGAAAATGAAGGAACAATCCCTTTATATCCTCTCTGAGGTAAACAGCTCCACCCCTTTTCTCCCTCAAACTTTTCAGTGACTGCTTATGTGATCATGTGACTCTCCTCAGAGCTGCATCAGTCTGTAAGTTTTACTTACAGCACATTCCGCTCCCAGATTTCCTATATGTCTAAAGTGTATTTAGCATGCACAATTTGAGTCAAGTGAGAGAAAAAAAATTGCAGTCCAGTAGTCTTATCTCTGGAAAACTCATTATTGATCCTAGTAGAGGAAAGAACGTACATACATGCAGATATAAAGTGACTGGCCACCCACTCTGCCACTGATTGGACTATAAAGCAGTAGCATATTCATGGAGCATACTGGGACTGTTTGGATAGTCACTTTTCACCATTGCCATATCCTCTGTTGTTTAGCCTCATTATTGTCATGTGATGTCATATAACCATAGAGAAGCTAAATGTCATGGAGGATAAAGCAGTGAGTCAGAACGGAGAGAAAACCTACAGGGGGCACTGTTGTATTTCAAATTTCCACTGCTTCTGGCCACCCAACTTTCACTTTGAGGTAAGAGGGGTCTTTTAAAAATTTTAGCACTTTGTACGGCACTCGGTATACCTGCACCACTGTTCTGAAAATAATCTTCAGATTTACACAAGTTTAACACATATTTCTCCTCCCTTTTTCCAGCCAAACAAAGTGAAAGGTACTTTGCATTTTGCTACACCGATTGGCAAGGTAAAAATCCAAGCCCTTGTTTAGAACATCAAATGACACTCAGAAAAAAGCTCTCGCGAATCGGAGCTCTGCATGGCTCCTTAATCATAGCTTACATATAAAGGGGTTACATAGGTCAATAGACAGATGCCGGCCCCAAATGGGCATTGCCTCTGCCTTAAAGTGACAAATACATACATATGCATAAAATGGCCATTATAGTATTTGGAAATCCATTGGCGTAGAGGCTGAGTGGTGCAACCCACATACTGGAGTCCACAAGTGATCACATGTGAGGTTTGTGGACTCCACTATGTGGGTTGTACCACTCTCGGCCTCTACGTTATCAGATTTCCGAACACTATAATGCCCCTGGTAGGTGAATCAGGAATAATGCTTATGTCACATTTAGATTTTTGAAGTGTGTCTATCCCCCAGGGGGATATGACCAACTTTAGGTTCCAAGGGGTGGAAAGGATACTACGTTCACCTGGGGGGGGGGGGGGGCGATATCCATAGGCTATTACTCAAACGTGAAGCCTTCAGGATTTGGTAGCTGGGCACTTGTATTCCTACAGCTTTAAATTAAAGATTAAACATCAGCCTGACTTATGATATCAGAGTTTAAAGAGAACCTGTACTGAGTAAAAATATTTAAAATAAACACATGAAGTAACTTCAAATGAACATTACATAGTTACCTTGCCATCAGTTCCTCTCAAAAGCTCACCATTTTCTTCTGACAATAATCCCTTCCAGTTCTGACAATATTTTGTCAGATCTGAAATATATCAGTTGCTGTCAGTAAAATATCAGTTGCTGTCAGTTATAGCTGAGAGGAAAACTGATGTACCAGGTAATGTCCATGTTTCCCTATGGCTCAAGTGGGCCATGTTACAGTTTAACTGTGTGCTGACCAGAAAGCTGTTATGGGTAATGGCCATTTTCAAAATGGAGGACGGAAAATTCCCTTGATCACAGTGAACAAACAGGACGCGGGACAGGAGAAAGACACTGAGGAATAGACTACATGGAAGGTAAGTATGATTTGTGTATGCTTATTTTGACTTTTAATTTTCAGTTCAGGTTTTCTTTAATTTTGATTACCTACCAGCGATTTTTTTGCATTTTTTGTATTTCATTGATATGCTTCGTTTGCATGCTTCACTCGTGTGCAATCCTTTGTGGGTTGCCCATGGACGATATAATTCCATAATATTCTAGGTGTTGTGTACTACTATATTCTTGGTGCTTGTTTGTATGTGTGTTTTTTCACAGTTTTTAAATGCATTGGCTTGCCATTTTATGCATATGTATGTACTTGTCACTTTAAGACAGAGGCAAGTAACGCCCATTTGGGGCCGGAATCTGTCTATTTAACCTGTGTAACCCATTTATATGTAAGCTATGATTAAGGAGCCATGCAGAGCTCTGATACATGTGAGCTTTTTTCTGTGTGTCATTTGATGTTCTAAATAAAGCCTTGGATTTTTTAGCTTGCCAATCGGTGAAGCGGGATATCCTTTTTTGGAACTTTTGCTTGGAGACGTTTGGATCACTGGCTCCCTTTTGGCTCTGCAATGGTGGTTGCAGCGACTCTATCTTGCATTGCTGTACTTTGTATTGGTTATTTGCTTTCTATACACATATAGACACACACATGTAAACCACAAGTCCATAGTCAGCTGACTTATTAATTTTAAGCACATTCCTTTGGCATTGGTTATTAAGATGTTACTAATTTTTTGTTATTCTCCTAGAGATTTTTTTTCCCCTACATGTGTTTCTTTATGCTAATAGATTCCCAGAGATGTGATTAAATCTTGTGGCTTAAGCACAGCAGAAAATGACTCACAAAGCCATTAAAATGTTTCTATGGATTCTTTAAAGAAACAAATATGTTCATTTGCATATCTACACAGCCCCTATTTATAGGTAAATACAAGTAAACATTATTTCTGTAGAACGCATTTTGAATTTTCCTTTTTTTGTTATTTATTAAGGGTAATTCAATGAATTGGTGATTTTTTTTTCATGGGTGCCGCGTGCATACATTTGATGGACTGGGCCCTTAAAGTGATTAACCAGCCTAAAGGATAATGGTCCTGGCGAATGGGACAAATGCGATCTGTGATCAAGGACATCTGTGTATCCCACCTAATGGAACATACATCTTTTTTTCTAATAAACCAAACTGGTAAAGTCAGAGTATAACATAGTGTTAGCCTGTCTTCGAGGGCCATAATAAGGAATAATGTCTCCTATGTGCAGACAATATTATCCAAACTGTAGATTAAAAGTGTTATTTGTACGGTGGATTTTAAAGGTGGATGAGCAAGAAGCGAAGAAGATAATAGTGAAGGATCCTTTTTACCTTTGCACTGGGAAAGATCATTACCAGCCAGAAACATATTTTCATGACAACAAAGGCATCTTAATCTAGATATTCCGGTTTCCAGCCACAGTAATTTCCCTGATTCGTTCTTCTGCTACAGATTGTTATAACTTATAGCAGAGGCACGGAAGCAGCAGAGCTCATTAGGTCCCCTCCATTTTCAGAATTCAACATTGACTAATTGTAATATCCTTTCCACAACACCACCGTCAAAGTCTGCAATGCAAAACAGGATATGGATAAGCCGGGAAATATGATATAATTTTCTCTTCGGAGGAATACACGCTCGGCTAACTAACAAGTTGTTAACACACGCTGGATAATTTTTATAATTATACACCTTTCTATAGGATAGCCCTGATTTCTCAGTAGGATTCCTAACTGTTTGGAAATGCAGACTGACTTCAAACAACAAGTCCAGCTGCTTTTTCTGTAAAGCCTATATAAGGAAACTACACAAGGTAACAAGGTTCATCCACTTTTAATGCTCTAACCAGTTCTACAAGACACTTTCAAACTTATTTGAAGTTATTAAAAGGTGATGACGTTGCTTTAAGACCACATGCACAGTCCCTTTCCCGTCTTGACAACTGCTGTTCAGATGAGTTTTTCAGGAGGGCTTCAGAGCACAGACTTGCACAGCCTGGCAGGGGTCCAGCATGCTAACTATTGTTAGGACACCCAGCACTTCAAAGAGGGCACTGTATGGTTAAACTGTTAATAAGCTGACCCTCTCACAAGCTTTTGCAACAGTTTAATTGATATTTGTCCAGTTAAAACTATAAGAATTCTCCCCTAGGGGGTTTCAGTGAGAGTCTCAAAAGTTCACTTGGATGAATATAAACCTATTCATAAGTATTTTATGATGCTAAGTAGTCAATGTCCTGCTAATTTTCTAAGTATCCTGACACAAGATCATTGTTCAGACTAGCTGGAACTAGAGAGGTAAACTATCTATAGGCTGGAAATGAAAAAGTGTTGTAAAACGGACATAAGCAAACTATTGTTTTGTATTTACAACAATTTGTAGGATCAAGTGTAAGTGATTATTAGTCAGAGGTGCTATGTTTATTTGTGTAAGCTTGTACAGTAAAAGGATGGCCCTTTGAGAATTACACTTGCACTGTGCAGTATTCTTGATGAACTGGACTAAGCACAGTTGAGAATGCCTAGGACTGGAAACCATAATATACTGGTTGCATTCTCAGGTGTGTAATCTTTTTTTCTTTTTTTAACCTCCTGAGCGTTACGCCGCTTTTGTTACTTTTAGCCCAATTTTTAAATAATTGTGCCAAATGAGTGTAAACCCTCTAGCTAACAATAGGCTAGCTAGAAGAAGTGTCTGGCACCCTCCGCTCCCCGCCGCTCCCCCGTTTATACATTACCCAGCCTGGATCCAGCGATCGGCGCAGCCTCCCAGAACAGCTCCGGTCTTCACTATGGGGAGGATCGCACATGACATCATGACGTCGTCAACGTCATGACATCATGCGCAAACCCGATCCTGCCCATAGAGAGACCGGATCAGCCCTACAGAGCCCCCTGATGGTCTGTTTGTGAAAAGAAATAGGTTTTTAATGTAAAAGGGGGTATCAGCTACTGATTGGGATGCATTTCAATTCTTGGTCACAGTTTCCCTTTAAGAGACCCCTGTACATAGACAGATCTCTGATGTCACCGCTATTACATCATCATAGAGAATCTAGGTGGGTTCCCACTGTCTTCTGGAGAAAGGCTGCAGCATTTTTGAGCCACATTCCATTGTCTTTCACTTCTTGGTGAGAGGATAACACTTGCACCAATTAAAGTGGACCTGAACTCTTGCACATGACTGGAGGAAACATCCAGAAATGCACCCTGTGTGTATTTAGAGAGTTTAAATTGTCTAATTCCCTCTCATCCGTAATCATCACCTTAATTTGATCTCTCAGCTATTTCAGCTCAGGAATCTCGTCTGCCACGACAGAGCAGCTAATTTGTAAACACAGGATGTTAACAATATGTCTTTTTCCACAAAAGCAGGAAGTAGATGCACTGCAGATTTCTTGCAGGATTTGTATCAGCTGTAACAAATACATGTTTTTCTTTATTATTTAAGGTTATTATACTGTTGTTTATCTTTTAAAGCAGAGTGGAAGTTCTGAGTTCAGTTCCACTTTAAGCCCTCATTGGATGAGACATGGCTGCTGCTCCAAGTGAAAACATACAAACTCTATGCAGATAGTGCCCTGGCTGGGATTTGAGCCGGGGACCCAGCACTGCAAGACAAGAGTGCCAACCACTATGGTAACGTAAAGCAAATGGAATTTAAGCAAAAAAAAAAATCCTTAATTATCCCACAGCATATAGGACCTATGAGCATCATAAAGGACCACTATTGCAAAAATCGTAAAATTTAAAATACACGTAAACACATACAGTACAAATAGGAAGTACAACTCTTCTAGAGTAAAATGAGCTTCAAATTACTTTTTTCCTATGTTGCTGTCACTTACAGTGGGTAGTAGAAATCTGACAGAACTGACAGGTTTTGGGCTAGTCCAACTCTTCATGGGGTATTCTCAGTATGGCCTTTATTCTTATAAAGACACTCCCTAAAAAGGATTTACACAAAGATGCTGGCCAGCCTCTGTGCTCGCTTCACACTTTTTTGGCAGTTGGATGGAGCAACTGCCATTTGCTAAGAGCTTTTAAAAATAAAGAAGACTCAGAGAAACCCCCATGAGGAGATTGGCTACTCCAAAACCTGTTGGTTCTGTCAGATTTCTACTACCTACTGTAAGTGACAGCAACATAGGAGAAAAGTAATTTATGGCTCATTTTATGCTTGAAGAAATGTACTTCTTATTTGAATTTGTTTACATGTATTTTTAAATTGTATGATTTTCATGATAGTGGTTCTTTAAAGATGCATAAAACCTTGAAAATGCCGAACAGCACTACAATGTAAATTCATAAGTAAGCAGCGGAATCATTCATAACTGACCAAAGCAACTGGAAAAACTTTCATGCAAATTATGATTTTTTTTTAGATTTTACATTGTTTTAATATATAGTGTCCAGTCCTAATAGCCGTGCAACATGACAAATGTTAGGCTCCCTGCACACTACAAATCCAATTTGCGATTCCGATTTTCCCTGGATGCTATCAAAATAAGAAGAAAAATGCAGAAAAAATGCAGCATGCACCACCGATTAAAAATCACTAATCAGAATTGCGTGTAAAAGCGTGTCAAAATCGCAAATCGGAATTGCATGTAGTGTGCAAGAGCCCTTAATGATAAGTAGTGCTGTTTTACAATAGGTCACTGGCTACCTGAGGAGCCCTTTAGAGTAGGGCTGGTGTTCAAATTTAGGTCACCTTGAAGTCACATTTTCTTTATTTGTGTTCAGTCATCACTTAATGTTTTGCAACTTCTCTAATTTACTGTAACATCAACAGCTATTTTTTTCTTTTATTGTCTACAGCATACATGTCAAACTCTGGCCCGTGGGCCAAATCTGGCCCTCAGAGTTTGTTACCCCAATTTGCATTATGTTTGGCCCACTTTAGACCACCAAAGAAGCTATATTGGAGGGTAAGCCCTAGAACACAATTGAAACCATATGGGGAGTGGGACAGCACTAGATACCAGGGAACTGTAAAGGAAAGGGAAGGGGGCCTCTAGACACTAGGGAACTGTATAGGGGAAGAAGGGGGCCCCTAAACACCAGGACACTGTATAGGGCAGGGAAGACAACTCAACAATAGGGAATTGTATAGGGGATGGAGGTGGGGCTATTAGACACCAGAGAAATTTATAAGGGAGAGAGATGGTTACTAGACATTGAGCTTGACCCACAACTTGGTCTCAGAGCTCAATTTCGGCCCACTTTGTAATTGAGTTTGACACCCCTGCTCTACAGAAAGAAAATATGCTTTAATTTACAGTTGCTTCCATTTCAGTGTAATATTATATTTTACTAGTTGGAGCACTTGATGACTAATCGTCATAAAATTGTGAAGTTCTGCAGATAAAGGAAGATGTCTTGGTGTCAGCAGTAATACTAATTCAAAATAATTCAGCGGACATGGCCAATATTTCATGCATGTGATGCTATGAGGGATTGTCTCATGCCTCATAAATTTGTTATTGCCTGACATTCGGTGCCTCTGCAGTACACATTGCTACGAATATGATACACAGATTTCTCTCAAGCTCAAAAGCAAATGAATCTATTTTTATATGTAAACGTAGGTATCAAAATCATCAATTTTGTCAGCCGCTTGCATCCATATTTCCTAACTAAATTATATATAAATGTGACATGCAGGAGAACAGCTGTTATAGTGGCATGTTAAACTAAAGGTTTTTTTTTTTTTTTTATTTTACTTGGAGATATTTCATTTCCTTCAAGCTCTCTAACTTGGCATTTTGCTGACCATGAACAAGAAAGTTTATGTTGTTTTTATTTAACCACTTCAGGACTGACAGATTAAATCCTCCAAGGCTCAGGACACTTTTTAGCATCCTTCCATTCCTTTGCTTGAGTTTATATAACTCAATTAATTTTTACGCTATCCAAACAAATTTAGTATTGCTCTTACAAATTCAAGAATAGCATAAACTGCACTTTTTTTGCCACCATTTAATTACAATAAAGCTGAAAAGTTTTCTGAAAAAGTATGCTAAAACTGAACTACATACTCACCACCCGACAGGTCCAGTGATGACCCCTTAATGATAGTTGTTAAAGATACACTGTAACCTCAAAAAGATCTCCTGGGGCGTACTCACCTCGGGTGGGGGAAGCCTCAGGGTCCTAATGAGGCTTCTTACACTATCCTCTGTCCCACGGGGGTCTCGCTGCAGCCCTCCGAACAGCCGCCGACAGACCCGACTGTTCATTCAATATTTACCTTTGCAGGCTCCAGCGGGGGTGCTGTGGCTGCTTTCGGATCCGAAGTAGACGGAAATACCCGATCTCAGTCGGGTCTGCTCTACTGCGCAGGCGCCGGAGATTTGCGCCTGCGCAGTAGAGCAGACCCGACGGCGATCGGGTATTTCCGTCTACTTCGGAGCCGACAGCCGCCAGAGCGCCTGCGCAGGAGTCGGGAAGGTAAATATTTACGCCGCCACTGTACGGAGGGCTGCAACGAGACCCCCGAGGGACGGAGGATGGCGTGGGAAGTCTCATTAGGATCCTGAGGCTTCCCCCTCCCGAGGTGAGTACCCCCCAGGGGACGTTTTGATGTTACAGATTCTCTTTAAGCGACAGGTACTAAGCAATTGCAGTACTTAATGATCCGATCTGCTGTGTCTGACGCTTAACGATGCATGATCGTCCAGGGGGGGGGGGGGGGGTGAGCGGGGGAAAAACAGCTTATCATGCTTATGTTAAACAATGTTACCCTCGCCACAAGTATTGCCAGGCGGGTATGAGGCTTTAGAGCACATGCTATATAGAACGTTTGCTAAATCATTTATGCACTATTAGGTTTTGTTCACATCTAAAATCAGATTCACTGACACCAGCATTTTGCAATTTTTTTGTGCAATTTTTTTACCGCGCCTCCCGGCGCTTACCTGCATGCTGTGATTTTTTTATAAAGCACTTTTCTAAGTGCTTTAGCAGAGCGATTCTTTTTTTTCACTTCCTGATGTCAATCAGGAAGTGAACTCTTTCACCCGGAAAAGAATACATACATTGGGCTTAATTCACTAAATCGTGATAACTCATATCATGGCACATTTTGGCATTTGCGCACGATCACGACTTTTTGCATGCAGTCTTGACTTTTCGCACGCAATCACAAATTTTCGTGTGAAAACGGTTGACTGATCCGCCCGGACAGACAGCCTGTACTCACATACTACTGTTGGCTGAACTGTTGGCAGAATGGGTCTGATGGACCCGTCGTTTGTTACAATAGTGCGTGTGTACACACCTTAAAGCGGAATATAACCCTGCATTTCAACTTTGCTCTAAAACATTATTTACAGCATATTATATGCAAAAAGCATTTTTTTTTACTAGACCAGCATTGGAAGGGTTAAACACAGAGGTTTAAGGTTCCCGGAGAGATATGCAGAAGTTGAGATTGTTACATTCTATTTAGTTATATGTATCTATTGAGAAATGTTACACACTCTTTGGCTGTCCTCCAGCTCCTGAGAGAGTGAGTCACATTCAACACTTAGATACATTTATGTAAACAAAACGTATCTTTGTCAGCTTCGGATGCGTCTGCAGAAATCTCCAGGAACTTTAAAGCTGTGTGTAACCCTTCCAATGCTGGTCTAGTAAAAAAAAATGCTGGTTGCATATAATATACTGTAAATAATGTTTTAGAGCAAAGTTGAAATGCAGGGTTATATTCCGCTTTAAAGGATACATCTGAGGAGCATACAAATAAAAAATCCACTTACCTGGGGCTTCCTCCAGCCCCTGACAGACGTCCTGTGCCCTCGCCACAGCTCCGCTCCCCGTCGGTGGCCCGGAGTCCACTCCAGTACCAGAAACCTACTTGCGTTCTAGCACGCATCTCACATAGTCATGCTGACGCCATCTGGACTGTACAGCACAGGTGCAGTAGCTCTGCGCCTGTGCATTACAGTACGGATGACGTCAGTGCGACTCAGTGAGCCACATGCTGAAGCGCAGGAGAAGCCGACCTGGAAGATGAACTGGCGAGGTTCTCCACCGGAGGGGTCTGGGAGCCACTGGAGCTGTGACGAAGGCACAGGATGGCTGCCAGGGGCTGGCGGAAGCCTCAGGTAAGTGGATTTTTTATTTTTATACTTCTCTGACCTTCCCTTTAAGTTTGCACCACTTTGCTAGAGTTAAAGCGAGAAGTAATTTAGGATTTATATGTTTTGTCCTCTGAAAATACATTTATAAATGTTTAATTTGCCTCATAGTAATGAAAAATTGTATCTCACTGCTGTAAAGTTGTAGGTCTGGGAACCGTAGTTCTCTGTTCATTCTTAGTGTTGGGCGAACATCTAGATGTTCGGGTTCGGGCCGAACAGGCCGAACATGGCCGCGATGTTCGGGTGTTCGACCCGAACTCCGAACATAATGGAAGTCAATGGGGACCCGAACTTTTGTGCTTTGTAAAGCCTCCTTACATGCTACATACCCCAAATTTACAGGGTATGTGCACCTTGGGAGTGGGTACAAGAGGGAAAAAAATTTAGCAAAAAGAGCTTATAGTTTTTGAGAAAATTGATTGTAAAGTTTCAAAGGAAAAATTGTCTTTTAAATGCTGAAAATGTCATGTTTCTTTGCACAGGTAACATGGTTTTTACCGCCAGGCAGTCATAAATGTAATAAAGAGAAGAGGTTCCATAAACAGGGACCGGTAACGCTAACCCAGCAGCAGCAGCAGCACACGTGATGGAACAGGAGGAGGCGCAGGAGGAGAAGGCCACGCTTTTTGAGACACAACAACCCAGGCCTTGCATGAGGACAAGAAGCGTGCGGATAGCATGCTTTTTACCGCCATGCAGTCATAAATGTAATAAAGATAAGAGGTTCAATAAACAGGGACCGGTAACGCTAACCCAGCAGCAGCAGCAGCACACGTGATGGAACAGGAGGAGGCGCAGGAGGAGAAGGCCACGCTTTTTGAGACACAACAACCCAGGCCTTGCATGAGGACAAGAAGCGTGCGGATATAGCAGCAATGCTTTTTGCCGCCATGCAGTCATAAATGTAATAAAGAGAAGAGGCTCAATAAACAGGGACCGGTAACGCTAACCCAGCAGCAGCAGCAGCACAGAGCACACGTGACGGAACAGGAGGAGGCGCAGGAGGAGAAGGCCACGCTTTGAGACACAACAACCCAGGCCTTGCATGAGGACAAGAAGCGTGCAGATAGCATGCTTTTTACCGCCATGCAGTCATAAATGTAATAAAGATAAGAGGTTCAATAAACAGGGACCGGTAACGCTAACCCAGCAGCAGCAGCAGCAGCACAGAGCACACATGATGGAACAGGAGGAGGCGCAGGAGGAGAAGGCTACGCTTTGAGACACAACAACCCAGGCCTTGCATGAGGACAAGAAGCGTGCGGATATAGCAATGCTTTTTGCCGCCATGCAGTCATAAATGTAATACAGATGAGAGGTTCAATAAACAGGGACCGGTAACGCTAACCCAGCAGCAGCAGCAGCACAGAGCACACGTGATGGAACAGGAGGAGGCGCAGGAGGAGAAGGCCACGCTTTTTGAGACGCAACCCAGGCCTTGCATGAGGACAAAAAGCGTGCGGATATAGCAATGCTTTTTGCCGCCATGCAGTCATAAATGTAATACAGATGAGAGGTTCAATAAACAGGGACCGGTAACGCTAACCCAGCAGCAGCAGCAGCACAGAGCACACGTGATGGAACAGGAGGAGGCGCAGGAGGAGAAGGCCACGCTTTTTGAGACGCAACCCAGGCCTTGCATGAGGACAAAAAGCGTGCGGATATAGCAATGCTTTTTGCCGCCATGCAGTCATAAATGTAATACAGATGAGAGGTTCCATAAACAGGGACCGGAAACGCTAACCCAGCAGCAGCAGCACACGTGATGGAACAGGAGCAGGCGCAGGAGGAGAAGGCCATGCTTTTTGAGACACAACAACCCAGGCCTTGCATGAGGACAAAAAGCGTGCGGATATAGCAGCAATGCTTTTTGCCGCCATGCAGTCATAAATGTAATACAGATGAGAGGTTCAATAAACAGGGACCGGAAACGCTAAACCATCCCAGATGTTCATTGGTCATGTTACTTGGTTGGGGTCCTGGAGTGTTGCGTAGTCATTTCCAATCCAGGATTGATTCATTTTAATTTGAGTCAGACGGTCTGCATTTTCTGTGGAGAGGCGGATACGTGAACCTTGCAGGCAACGGCATTCTTCAAGCTTCGGGTTATTTTGCTGACCACGTGCTCATGCAACTCAGGCACTGCAGAGCGCGCAAAGTGGTAGCGGCTGGGAACCACGTAACGTGGGATGGCCACTGACATCATGCCCTTGAAGCTGTTTGTCTCCACCACTCGATATGGCAGCATTTCGCAGGCCAGAAGCTTGGCTATGCTGGCTCTTACTGCCACGGCCCGGGGGTCATTTGCTGGCAATTTCCTCTTGCGCTCAAACATCTCCGAGACAGACAACTGAACCGTAGGGCTGCACAACGAAGGGCTGTTGGTTGTTGTGTTTGATGAACACTGGGAGACCTCAAGAGCACTACTCCGGAAAGTGACAGTGTCAGCGTCATCTGATTTTTTGGAATGTTTTGAACCACGCAATGGCTGGGCTACTGCTGCTGCTGAGGCGGGTCTGGTGGTGAGTCTGGTGAACCCAAGGGAGGCAGTGTTGCTGGTGGTACCCTGTCCTGCCGCGTTTGCCCACAGAGTGGGATGTTTGGATAGCATGTGGCGGCTCATGCTGGTGGTGGAGAGGTTGTTAATACTTTTCCCCCTGCTCAGGCGGGTCTTGCACACCTTGCAAATCGCCATGGTAACATCCTCAGTGCAGTCTTCAAAGAAAGCCCAGAATTTGGAGCACCTGCCTTGCTGGCGATTTCTGTTTGCGCCTCTTTTGCCTCTCACTTGAACTTCCACGCTTGTGGTGCCTGAAATTGCGCGCCGCCTACCTTGTGGCACAAGGCGAACTCGTGCAGCAGTGGGTTCTTCAACAGACTCATCTGTGCTGCTGCTACGACGGCGATGTTCTCGTTCACAAACAAAATCTGGGTCTATGTCCACATTGTCCATACCCTCCTCTTCCATCTCCTCAAACTCGTCATATGTCATTGTGGGGGGCCGCCGCCGTGGAGTACAGCTCCCCAGCACAACCGTCAGGGGAAACACCTCTTCCCTTGCCCCTCCCTCTTTCACCGGATTTCTTCCTCATTTCACTTATCCTTACAGTACACGCTGACTGGCAGCAGTACAGTGGCAGTACAGAAATGCTATACAGTGGTGGGTGAGCGGTGTACCACTATTGCCAGCAGCGACACAGAGCACAATGCTATACAGTGGCGGGTGAGCGGTGTACTACTGTTCCCAGCAGACAAAGAGTGGCAGTAAACACAATGCTATATAGTGTGGCTGAGCCGTGTACACAGAGTGGCAGTAAACACAATGCTATATAGTCTGCTATATAGTCACCCCGAACGGGGTGATGTTCTGCAGCACCCGAACAGTGGCGAACACTGTTCGCCCAACACTACTGGGAACGCAGATTTTAGTACCTAAACACACGATACAACATGTTTTCCGGGGTCGGACTCTGAGGCACATACAGATGGTCCCGATCATCATCCTCATCATACAACTCTTCTCCTGAGTCTGACCCACCCACCACCTCTGCCACCCCAACATCCCCAGACACAGTCACAGACCCCTCATCGTCCTCAACATTAACTTGGGATGCTGGCCTGAGCCCGACCTCCTCCTCCACATCAGGCCCCATCATCCCCTCAATGGCAGCCCTCATTAATCGCTCTGGCGCCGGACCGATGGACACAACGTTCTCCTCCGGGGAGGGCTGCTGCTGACCACTGGCTGCTGGGGTGGATGTTATAGCTTGCGTGGGGCGTTGGCTGTTGCTGTTGTTGGGAGTGCTGCTCACAGCGGAGGTCTCTGAGGAACTCATGGTGAGCTCATATAGTGGTTGACGGTGAGTGGAGTATTACTGATCCCAGCAATATACACACTGACTGGCAGAGTACGCAATGCTATATAGTCTGGCTGAGCCGTGTACACAGAGTGGCAGTGAACAATGCTATATAGTCTGGCTGAGCGGTGTACACAGAGTGGCAGTACACACAATGCTATATAGTCTGGCTGAGCCATGTACACAGAGTGGCAGTAAACAATGGTATATAGTCTGGCTGAGCGGTGTACACAGAGTGTCAGTAAACAATGGTATATAGTCTGGCTGAGCGGTGTACACAGAGTGTCAGTAAACAATGGTATATAGTCTGGCTGAGCGGTGTACACAGAGTGTCAGTAAACAATGGTATATAGTCTGGCTGAGCGGTGTACACCGAGTGTCAGTAAACAATGGTATATAGTCTGGCTGAGCGGTGTACACAGAGTGTCAGTAAACAATGGTATATAGTCTGGCTGAGCGGTGTACACAGAGTGTCAGTAAACAATGGTATATAGTCTGGCTGAGCGGTGTACACAGAGTGTCAGTAAACAATGGTATATAGTCTGGCTGAGCGGTGTACACAGAGTGTCAGTAAACAATGGTATATAGTCTGGCTGAGCGGTGTACACAGAGTGTCAGTAAACAATGGTATATAGTCTGGCTGAGCGGTGTACACCGAGTGTCAGTAAACAATGGTATATAGTCTGGCTGAGCGGTGTACACAGAGTGTCAGTAAACAATGGTATATAGTCTGGCTGAGCGGTGTACACAGAGTGTCAGTAAACAATGGTATATAGTCTGGCTGAGCGGTGTACACAGAGTGTCAGTAAACAATGGTATATAGTCTGGCTGAGCGGTGTACACAGAGTGTCAGTAAACAATGGTATATAGTCTGGCTGAGCGGTGTACACAGAGTGTCAGTAAACAATGGTATATAGTCTGGCTGAGCGGTGTACACAGAGTGGCAGTACACACAATGCTATATAGTCTGGCTGAGCGGTGTACACAGAGTGGCAGTACACACAATGCTATAGAGTCTGGCTGAGCGGTGTACACAGAGTGGCAGTACACACAATGCTATGTAGTCTGGCTGAGCGGTGTACACAGAGTGGCAGTAAACACAATGCTATATATAGCGTGGCTGAGCGAGGTGCACAGTGGCAGTACACACAATGCTATATAGTCAGGCTGAGCCGTGTACACAGAGTGGCAGTACACACAATGCTATATAGTGTGGCTGAGCGAGCGGTGTACTACTATTCCCAGCAGACACAGAACAGTAAACACAATGCTATATAGTGTGGGTGAGCGAGCGGTGTACCACTATTCCCAGCAGACACAGAACAGTAAACAGAATGCTATATAGTGTGGCTGAACGAGCGGTGTACCACTATTCCCAGCAGACACAGAACAGTAAACAGAATGCTATATAGTGTGGCTGAGCGAGCGGTGTACCACTATTCCCAGCAGACACAGAACAGTGAACAGAATGCTATATAGTGTGGCTGAGCGAGCGGTGTACTACTATTCCCAGCAGACACAGAACAGTAAACAGAATGCTATATAGTGTGGCTGAGCGAGGTACACAGAGTGGCAGTAAACAGAATGCTATATAGTGTGGCTGAGCGAGCGGTGTACTACTGTTCCCAGCAGCGACACACAATGACTGGGGGGGACCCTGGCTAGCGTGGCTGGAGACTGGAGAGCGAACTACCCTGCCTGCCTACCCAAAGCTAAACCCACAGAGAAATGGCGGAGATATGACGTGGTTCGGGTATTTATTTACCCGAACCACGTGACCGTTCGGCCAATCAGAGCGCGTTCGGGCCCGAACCACGTGACCCGTTCGGCCAATCACAGCGCTAGCCGAACGTTCGGGGAACGTTCGGCCATGCGCTCTTAGTTCGGCCATGTGGCCGAACGGTTTGGCCGAGCACCGTCAGGTGTTCGGCCGAACTCGAACATCACCCGAACAGGGTGATGTTCTGCAGAACCCGAACAGTGGCGAACACTGTTCGCCCATCACTATTCATTCTCAACATTTCAGTGGGACTATCAGGAGAGATAGCTTTATACAATCTTGCAACTTCACATTTTGTCCCCTTTCTCTGTTTTTGTGATCATCTAGCATCAGTTGCAGTTGTATTACTGTATCATGCAACCTGAAATGTTTATTCTCTAAAGCAAAATATCTCTGCTGTAAGTCATCCACCTTTTCCCCAGGATGTGTGCCTTTCCCGTTAGACATGTAATGTCTGCTTCCAGGGCTGCTATGGCCCCATCACACTGAAGTCTTCTCAGAATATGTTGTTATTGTCTTGTCCCCATGCAATGTAAATAGCATGATGAAGCAAGACAAGCAGCAGCAGAAGCCCCTCCCACAGTGACTGCTTTCAATTTTAAAGGGGAAGTTCCATTTTCAATATTAATTTCCCTCAAAAAAAGATAATTTTTACATACGTGCTCTTGTAATTAAAAAAATGTCTTTCCATTTAATTTGCAGCCAACTATGAAGGGGTTGATTTACAAAGTCCTGGTAAAATGTCAATGATATGTAGCTACCTAACATCCTTTCACACATATACTGCATTATGTACTGTGCATGCAATACTTATTTTCAGCATCTGCACCAATTCATTAACTGGTGGCAAACTCTGAGACTCCTGTCTGTCCATTTCTATTATAAACACTATGGAATGACTGTGTTTTGTATGCCAATAAAAAAAAAGTAAGCAAACATAAATAACATTCATTATTAGGCTGAGTTTACATGGATGGTCACAGCGGATCTGATGTACAATATATTGTGTCCATCTACATCCATAGGTGCCCATTTTAGCGGCCATGTCATAGATAGCATTGCTTTAAGATTCCTGGAAAAGTCATGCAGGACAGAACTTCATTGCATTGGACACAACTATCATTGCATTGGACACAACCAAAAGAACTTACATGACTGAACTTATATGAAAAGATCCTACAGTTTACATGTGGTCGATTGACTTGACTATCTAGTATTCATTGTGAAATACAGTCCAGTTTGATGGTAAGTGTGAACCTTAAAGGATACCCAAAGTGACATGTGACATGATGAGATAGACATAGGTATATACAGTGCCAAGCACACTAATAACTATGCTATGTTCCTTTTTTTTTTCTTTGCCTGAAAGAGTTAAGTATCAGTTATGTAAGTGACGGACTCAGTCCTGACTCAGACAGGAAGTGACTACAGTGTGACCCTCACTGATAAGAAATTCCAACTATAAAACACTTTCCTAGCAGAAAATGTCTTCTGAGTGCAGGAAAGAGATAAAAAGGGTCAATAGTTCATAGATTTTACCTCTGACATACTTTAATGAATATGTCACTGGGCAAAAACAATAAAACAGTTAAAACTTAAAAAGTAGATTTAAACATAAAATAAAGCTGGGATATCTTAAAAAGTCATTTTTAGGAGAAGGAAGATAGATACAATTGTTTATTTCATTAGTTTATTTTCACTTCGGGTGTCCGTTAAAGTACGATTGAAGGAAGTGGGATATGGAGGCTGCCATATGTACTGTATTTCCTGGCTTCCTGGCCGTGCCTCTGATCCTCGGCCTCTAATACTGTTAGCCAAAGACCCTGAATGTTTCTGATTGAAGTGTGACTGAATTACCTTCATGACTGAAGTCTGACTGGATTACCTTCATGCTTGTTTCAGGTATATGACTCAGACACTATTGAGGCCCAGAAGTTTAGCAGGACAACCAGGCTGCTGGTATTGTGTAAAAAGAAATAAATATGGCAGGCTCTATACCCTTCTCACTTCAGCTGTCCTTCAATTCTTGAAATATATAGATGTTAACTGAATAGTTTATTTTTTCCCCCAAAATTTGGAATCTTTCTTTAAGTTGGGCAGTGTCAGGTCAAGTGATCATGTTTTAGGCTTTATTTTCACATGAAAACCATCAGACAGTGACTTTTTATAGTATAATTTAGTTTTGTCTGCTTGATACAAGTTTTATAAAGTGTTAACTCAGTATAAATTAATAAAGTTCACCTTGGAAATGCCTGTACATTTTTACTGTCCAGGCTATTAATCTCCATTTGAAAGCTGGGAAGGGCATTGCACATCTGGCCCAGGAAGGCTTAGCTTTTCTCTTCACCTCTCATTTGGACTTAGATTTCTCTTCCTTATTCCTTGTACTGTCAGCAGAGGAAGATTTTTCTGTTGTTATTACTTAATGTTTTCCAAATGAGACCCTGATGTAAGAAAACAAAATTGTTGCCATAGGGACAAAATACAGTCGTATGTGTGTAAGTGTTACTACTGTCAGGGTTGAAATGCGTACATGCAAAAACATGCCTGGAAAAAAGGCGCAGAGGATTGTTGCTAGTAGAATATTGGTACAATGACCAATATTCTACTGCTTAATTACTGTAGTAAAATATTATTAATCTTTACCAATATTTTACTATGACCTAATCTAAGCCTTCTTTCACACAGAATGCTCCTTACTTATACTTATGCCTAACCCTTAACACTTCCTCTACAGATGCCTAACCTTTAACCCCCTGGTCGTGCCTAACCCTTAACCCTCCCTTATGGTGCATTACCATTAAACCTAACCCCCTCCCCCGGTGGTGCCTGTATGTACAGTATTATGAGGCTTGCATATGCAGGATTGCATTTCAATGTGTAACTTGGACACTGGTGTTCTGGCATTGTTCATAGTTCACGGCGGGGAGCAATAAGAGCCCTGGCTACAGCTGCAGCTGCTTGCAGCTGCACTATGATATCATGTAGCTGAGCACAGGAGTAATTTTGGCCCTTGGCAGGGGAATAGGCATGGAACAGCTATGACTGCCAGCTGCAGAGTGCTGCCTGGAGCTGCACTCGGAGTGGTGGAGTAATTTGAGTGCGTGGTGGAGAAGCAGTAATTTTGCCGGCCACAGCCTGCCACTGTAAGTTTCCCAGCTGACCTCCTCTCTTTACCATTTGCAGACCTAATAGCTGGTAAGAGAGAACAGAGTCTGGGGGATGGGGTAATTTGTAGGTGAAGGGAGGTTAGTGTTAGGTGTAGGAAGGGTTAGGTTAATGTTAGAAGTAGGTAGGAGGTGGGTTGTGTTAGACAGGGATAGGGGAGGGTTAGTATGAAAATACATTACAGAAGTTAAGAGTAAAATATTGGTAATATTACCGATATTCTACTATAAAAAATCAAAGATAGTAGAGTACATTCTACTATCTATCACCATTACCTTGCACCCTTTTACTGAACACCTTTATTAAATGTACTCTATGTGGAAGGCCTAAAAGCATCACTGCACTATGTAGCTTCAAAAATCCATGCTCATGTTGGATCTTTCTCTGGTAGCTGGGATGCCTGTATTTTAGAGAATATTACCTTCTGAGGTTCATGTACCATGTGTTGAGAACCTAAAAGGAAAATTATCAATATCCAAAAATAAACCGATCATTTACCTGGTCTGAAGGCCCATACCCACTAAGCCATTTTTCCAAACTATTTTGCTCAACAAAGGTTTTTTTTTCCACGATATTGCACATCATTCAACAAAAATTTGTTAATGTTTCACAATGCAGGCCTCCTGTGGCGATCGTTCATTTTAGAATGACCACCATGTCTGATTAAATTGCGAGGGACCATTCTGAATTTGACTTATAAACGATATTTTTAATTATCATTTGTTTCTGATGACGCCAATGACCCTTGCAAATTCGGCCAGATGGATTGGGGAATGATCTTTTGTCGGTGGAGATCCCCGATCCATCTGCCTATGATCTGCCAGTGGGTACTCAGCAGCTTAATACACATTTATAGTGCATGCCAGGTGAAAGGATATACTGTAGAGTTATACTGTAGTATTTCTTGTGCATGCAATACTTACAAAGGGAGGTTTTGCTTGGACTATTCTTATAGAATATTTGTTATGTTTGGGTACTGTTCTGGTTGTGAAAGGCTTTCAGACCTCAGAGTTAAGACTGCATTAACCGAGTAATTACACTTTACATATTGATGCAAATTAAAGTCAGACAGGAAAAATGTAACAAAGAATCATCATTTTCGTACTGTATGGGTCCCGTTTTGAGCATTCCTGCATGTATTCATATTTCACTTAAAAGTCACTGTCCTAAAATTTCAATTAAAAGAATATAATTGCAGCCTTTTGCATGCCATTATTTTAAAGAGGAAGGTAGCTGGGTCCCATTCATTACAAAGGCATTTGTAAAGGTCATTTTTGTTGTTGATGAACAGCCACTAATACTCAAGACACCTCAACATTACAAACACAGACAATAAAGCTTTGGAACGTAATGTATGTAAAACTGTTTATTATGTCTCACGGAGGGGAGAAAAGTTCCTGAGAAGACATTTTTAAGGAAAAATATTTGTCAGCTGTTCATTTACCATGAATGTTTATGGCGCTAGTATGTGACTATGAAAATAGTGAGAGATGAAAAATAAATAAAACAGCCTGTAACATAGTTTTATCTTATCTATCTGCCCATCCAACTTTCTGGTGGTTTCCCTTCCTTGTGCTGTTCTCCCCTTCCTATTTCATGCACAGCCCCCTATTCAATGTTTAATACCCATGTAAAGCAGCCCCTCGTTGTCATGAACAGCTCCCTTAAAGCAAACCTAAAGCGAAAAAAAAAATCTTACGATATCATGAATTGTATGTGTAGTACAGATAACGAATAGAAGATTAGTAGCAAAGAAAATAGTCTCATATTTTTATGTTCAGTTATATAGCTTTTTTTTTCAAACATTGCATCATTCTGTCATATTTGTAGTTTATAAACCACATTCTTTTAAGCTTAAGCTAAATTTTTAAAAAGAAAAAAAAAATCCTCATCCAGATCACGCTTCGGATCATGATGCACAGTTTGCCACCAATGTCTGCTGCTGCTTTTATTAGTTGAAGAATTTAAACATTTCTTTAGAAATCCAAAATGGCCACTACCCAAGAACTACTTCCAAGTCACAGTACGTACATGAGTGCCGTTCACAAGAGGGCCTGAATGAGGGATGAGCATGCAGCAGGTGGGGCGCATTTCAGAGCAATAGAAGAAAAAGACTAGGTCTCTACCTGAATAAATGCAATTATAGCACTATTGTATTGCACCATAGTGACAAAACAACACGACGTTTCGGCCAGCAGGCCTTTATCAAGAACCTGGAATGAGCATGCAAAGAGAATGCTATTCCAGCTAAGGGTGCCCTTCCTGCTATACTGATCTGATAAGCAGCTTGTCAGTATTTTCAGGAAGTTGAAGCAGCCATGTGGGGAGCACAGAGCGGCATTCAAGGGCATAGACGTAGACAACTATCATGGGAACATGCCTCGGTGTCCCATTTAAGAACAGAAATGCACCTCAGGTCAGTTACACTTTAAACAACATGTCAAGCCACCCGCTTTCACAGCAGATCTCACCTAATAATGGGCATGGTCACTGGGCATATATATATGCTTGCTGACCCTCTTCCCTATATTGTTTTTAAACTGATTTAATTAATAATCTAAATCCATAATGGAAATGTGATTGCTTAGTCCTGGTATGTATATTGAAACATGCTCCAGAAAAGGTGTGTTTCTCTATTATTAGTGCTAGTTGACTATCTTCCAGTTGCCATATGTATCTTCTTATTGTACAGCATAACGGGTCTACATGAAAAGGGCGCCGGTAAAAAAGGGCGCCTGGTGGAGCCCATATATACCAACTTCGGCTACAAAAAAGGCGCCTGGTGTAGCCCATATAAACTTCGGCTACAAAAAAGGCGCCTGGTGTAGCCCATATAAAAACTTCGGCTACAAAAAAACTCCGGGATGTGTTAATTACTATTCCCCCTCCAGGCCACCATGGATAGTGGGGGAATGAAATAATTTGGCTTCCAGCGCTTGTAGCCCATATAAAAACTTCGGCTACAAAAATACTCCAGGATGTGTTAATTACTATTCCCCCTCAAGGCCGCCATGGATAGTGGGGGAATGAAATAATTCGGCTTCCAGAACTTGTAGCCCATATAAAAACTTAGGCTAGAAAAAAAGGCAATAATATGGGCTACAAAGGGGCACCTTACTGTAGCCGAAAACCTTGTAGCCGAAAAAAATACGGGCTACAAAGGGGAGCCCGCTTGTAGCCGAAAACCTTGTAGCCGAAAAAATATGGGTTACAAAGGGGAGCCCGCTTGTAGCCTATATCAAAACTCGGGCGCCCTTTTCTACACCTTGTAGCCCATATTTCCAGAAATAACATTGATGTCTATGGCGGCGCCCTTTTTATACAGGCAGCTCGGGCGCCCTTTTTAACCGATCCCAGCATAACTGATTTATGTTTGTTTCATGAGAGCACGTCTCATATTTTTATTTTCAGTACAGGCTTCATTTCTAGACTTTCTACTAAATAGCAGCTGTGACAAATCTTTTTTGTAGAGTTGTAAAACAAACAGAAGTAATAACCCTTTTAACTTTGCAACATTAAAACCTTGTCAGAAGACCTTTCTCAGACAGATAAAACTAATATCTTCAATTTACTTTTCCGGAAGCAACGTCATTTGACAAGCTGTTCAACAAGATTGTTTGCATATGTAACTATAGTTTTAATACTTTCAGTACTAGAAAACAGAACAGAACTTCATGCAATTTCTTAGTAGGGCTAGTACTATGTGCACCTATTTTTATCTCATCATGTCACTTGTCACTTCAGGTGCATACACACTATACTAATCTCATCCACGTCTGCCTATGTGGCCACCTCATTCAAAAGTCCTCTGTGTGCATAGCTGTCCCCTGAACTCCCTATTGCTTTGCTACAGCACAGCCAGGCACCTGTACAGCACTCAGTCCTTGATCTGTTGTCTGAAGCATTTAATCTTGATTCATACAGGTGACAACCATTGTGTGTGGCTACATATTACTGTGTACCTGGCCAGACCGATCATTAGATAGAGCCCTCTCTGATGGAATCTGATCAGAGAGGGATCTATTGCCTGTCCACAAATTGCACAGCAATTTCCAGTGATTTCACAGCTATTTCAGTATGAATTCTATTGGAAATCTTCCTACTGCCACCTTCCAAGCATATATGTTTCCTCCCATTGTGCAGTGTTGAAGGTTCACCTGTCCGCCGCCATGAATCCTGGCCTCCTCCGCTGTCCAGGGTCACAGCAAATGCCTGTACAATGTAACACCAGGCACATGTAGCGATGACCCTACATGCCCCCCGTTCCATGTGGAACAGACATCCGGGGTAACATTGGACAGGGGAGGAGGCGAGGATTTGTGGCAGTGCAGCCTTCAGCACTGCACAAGAGACACACATATACACTTGGAGGTGAAGGGGGTGGACAGATGGAGGTCTGTTGTTCAGCCATGTTTCGGCACCTAGTGCCATCTGATTCGATAAGATATCGAATCGAATAGTCGGTTGACCTGCAATATTGAGTAGAGTGTGGACATCCTTACTATATGTGAAGGAGTAAAATCTTATTTTAAACACCTTCAAGAGGCAAGCTTGTTGATAACTCCAAAGGAAACAATCTCTTCCATTTTACACTAAGTTAATCAAATAGGCTTTTTTAAGTGAACTTTTTTGTATAATTAAAAATGTTTACAACTAACCAAGTGTTTTCATCAGTTGATTTACTATATTTTGTTTGAAATAATGAAGACATTCGATTACTCCGGAAATATTTTCAAGGCTATGAAAAAGTCCAGTTGAAGTTGTCACATTTTCTTTTGGATATTCCAAAGTTTTTAGCATTTGAGTGTTGGTTTCAATAATATGTCACATACATGAATAGAAAAAGAAAGTCAAATGCCCCATGAGGAGTCCACACTACTGTCTTATACAGTATTCATTTGGGTGCCCGAGTAAATTGGATGTTGCCATAGGTTCCATATGTTAACAGCCACAATTTTTGACTATTACATGTCATTTGGGAACCATAGGCACCCAATAAAACAGCAGGCTCTGGGGCCACCCGCCACATAAACTGCAGCCACAAACAGTGGGAGCAATTTGTAGTCACGGTTTACATAGTGGGTGGCACCCATATCAGTGGTGGATAGGGTTAGCCTTTGGTGGGGGGGGGGGGTATTAGGGTTAGGTATCCCCGAGAGGGTCTTAGGGTTAGGCATTGGCAGGGGAGTCTTAGGGCTAGGCAATGTTGTGTGGTCCTTAAAGTTAGGCATCGGCAGGGGGATCATCATGTGTTAGGCATCGAGAAAGAGAGCTCATGTAAGAGTAAGGTTAGGTTAGGCCATAGTAAAGTATTGGTAAGAATTACTGATATTATAATATAGGAATAAAATAGTGGTATATCAGTCATTTTATCAATATTCCGCTAGCTGCTTTCTCCAGCACCCAATTGACCACGGAGGCCTTTTTTAAATGTATGCATACTAACATGCTTTTATTGCCACCTATGTCCCAACTAGGAAAATATCCCTTCACTTACTGTTTTGGATAAATTAATGCTAGAGAAAATGTTATCAAAACTAACAAAAGCAGTACCAAAGAAATAAAAAAGAACCTTTTTGATTCTTTCCAAGCTTAAAAAAGGAAGGCTTTAGTTACAGTAGCTCTTTAAAAACTGGTTTTGTGAGATAACACATCACAGTCAGATATGTTGATGGAAAAATAGTAAACTATGTTCTTGCAAAGTAGATTGTAACTTTTTTCTTCTCCCCATGTTTACGATACAAACTTTCCTCAAAATGTCACATAAACTAGATAATCAATATCAGATACAAGATTGTGATAATAAAAAGCCAGCATCCAATAAAAAAAGTTAGGTTTCTAAAATGTTATTGTGTGATTTATGAAGATCATACGTTTTTATTTTCCAAGGAAATCAATAGTAAAATAACCCTGTTTAAAGGCTTCTCATTTTTTGGGTGGTTCTAAAATAATTATTAAGATATAACATTTTGCAATATCCTTTTTAAGAATGTACAACAGTGCAGAGTTTATTCTCTGTAGTAGGTATTTTCAATATACGGATAGGAATATGTCCTACAGAGACACAGGTATTAATAAAATAATTGTAGGAGTAATTTTGCAAATTAATTAGGGAAATATTTTCATCTTGCATATGCTAGCCATTAAATTGCATGAGCATTTTGTTCAGGAATGGCTGTGTTTACAAATGGGACTGAGGAAGTTGATGCTCATGGAAGATAAGCATATACATTGTGCTTTATTTCAGCTGCTCATGATTAAAAGAACATTACCTGTGCCTCGAGAACCCACTGAATGAGCTATGCTAAATTGGTTGTTTTCAGTTACGTGATTAATTGTACTTCTAAACCATATTTTAGTGTGCTTTGTTTTTCTGTCCCCAGTCATCTCATATTATTAAAGAGAAATTCTGCATATCTCTCCTGGAGTCCAATTAAGGATTTGCATCATGACTAGATTTTTCACTTTAATTACTGTATATAAAGTAGGTTTTGACTTATCTCCTTATTTATCAAACAATGCAGAAGGAACAAAATTCATCAAATAAACAGATATCTGTGGTTATAATTGCAGCTTGCATTGAGCGTGCAGAAAGAAAATATGAGGGTCCAAAATTCATTATGTAGAGCATAATAAACACGTGAATAATTAAAGTGCATGTAAATCATTGGGGTGGCAGTAGTAAGACTAGAAAAGATATCTGTTTTTGATATCACAATGCTTTTTATTGTAAAGGAAAGACTATAAAAAAAAAAGTAGGCGAGTACAGAAAAGTAGTAAAATGAAGAGCTGTAAAAAAAAACCCCCAAAACTAAAAATAAACCACCCTTTTGCTGAACAGTCCTAAAATCAGAGCTACTTTTTTTTTAATTTAATCTTGCTTGCTCATGGTTTGCCTACAAAATTAATATTTTTTTTCTGTGGGGTATGAAATATGGGTGAGTCTTTTTTTAATAGCTTTGAAGCCTGGAGTGACTTTTTATTGCATCAATAGGAAAAGCATTTACATTGTCTCCAGAGCCTTGTTACAATTTCTATGATGTATTTTTGCAACATTAACAATAAGCATTCTGGGTTTACTATCTATACATAGTTTTCAAATTCTTTGCATACTTTCTACGAGTCATCTAAAAAACACATATCATCTACATTTTTTTTTCTTCAGCAGAGTAATAGTGCGGAGTGATCCCTGATATGTGTTTTAGGGCACCAAATATGTGGAACAATATACTTTATTCTTAACTTCACGAAATGTCATCCAAATAAATGAGAAGCTACAACAGATTGACGTTGCAGAGTTTTTCTGTAAAGAAAAAAACTAATTAAAAAAGTCATTCTACATTTGTTTTAAAGGAAACCAGAAAGCGATATTACCCAACATCCCACTGTGATTTACTAGAATTCTTTGTGTTAAATCTACTGGGCCACCCTGCTGTGCCCACAACTGGTTTCATTTAGAATACATGTAAATATTTTTGTAATAATTTAAGTCCAAGAATGTATCTATTGAATCACCTTAACAGCCTGTGGAACATAAGGACTGCATGCCAGCATCAATTTTTTTCCAACATTGCTGCATTTTTTTTGTTAACTACGGACAATAAGTGGAGAAATAGATAGTTAAGGTGCAAAAAGGAAAGATAAAATTGGTTTAATAGTCAATGATATATTACATATGCATAAGAAAACAATTTTGCTTTCTATATCTAGATTTTTCAGTAATATTTTTCATAACAAGCCACTGCCTCATATTGAATATATTCATAGTTTTATGAATTCATTGAAGAACCCTACTAAAGACTTTTTGTATACAAAATGACCCCACCAAATATGCATAAATAAAAAGAAATGGAAGAAAGCTTCAATTGAATGGTTTGAGTGTTTTCCTTGTATGTCCTGTCCAGGAAAGAGGTTGAAAACTTTCATTAATTGTAACTGAGGATTTATACCAGTATCCAACATTTTTTGTTAACACTTTTTGAAAATTTTTGTAACTCTTCTCTAAACTACTGGATTTCTAAAATCTATCAAGTGTAAATGACTATGGGCCATATGCAATTCACTTTTTCACCTGAGTTTTCTCCTAGGAGATAATTTTTCATCTTCGATTTAAAATAGTTTTCCAGCCCTTTTTAACTAAAAAAGTACCAAAAAGTAGGGGAGGAAGTAATACTTAAATTATTTTGAGTATTTTCTAGCTTTCTGGTGGCTTAAAGAGCCACTAAAGCGAAAAAAATATATATGATATAATGAATTGGTTGTGTACTATGAATAATTACTAGAAGATTAGCAGCAAAGAAAATATTCTCATATTTTTATTTTCAGGTATATAGTGTTTTTTCTAACATTGCATCATTCTATAATATGTGCAGATTACACAACACTCAGCATTCAAAATGATTCTTTCAGAGCAGTCTGTGAACTAATGACCTCTCCTCTGTCAGAGAAAAAGTAAATAGTTAAGGAACAGTTGAGATAATAAAAGTAAAAAAAACAGCCCTCTCCACGACTTTGAAAGTCGTAGAGATTAATGGCTTTTTTGTATAGAGATAACAACTGGAGTTTCTTAACTCTTCCTGTACTGGAAACAATTAGACTGATGTATCTGATCTTAATGTTTTATTTCTTAGCTGTACTACACATACAAATCATAATATCATAATTTTTTTTTCGCTTCAGTGTCTCTTTAAAAGGCATTTTATTGACAAGTTTAAAAATATCACCTAGGAGAAAACTCAGGTGAAAAGGTGAATTGCATATGGACCTATGAGTCTTGTTTCAAAAGCCAATCCTTGTTCCAAAGTTCTTGCTTTTCTATTGATTCTCATTGGCAACCATATACATTATTGCAGCTGTGGATGTTTTTACCTTCCTAAATAAAAAGATCATGCAGAGGCAGCATCTTTTACAGAACATTGGAGAGATAAAGAGCTACTATAGTAAATTTCACACAAAAAAAAGTGATAACTTGATTTGTTATGGTGTTTTTGTTTAGTCCTCTTATTCGCAAGAGAGAACTTTTAAACTTAATTTCCTTCCCCATTCATTCAATATTTCCCAAAGGCATTGGCAGAATGCCTTTGTTTGCTTATTGTATAGAGGAACCAGTTATTGACCAACCTAAACATTAATTCTTTCACTGCCAGATAAGGTAAAATAAATATTTGGTAAGTTTTACAAAAACTTGTCCTTGTAAATGAGCTTGTTAAACAGCTCCATGAAATCAGTCCATTTCTGAAAAGCACACAGAAGCTAAAAGAGCTTTATCTGAGTAAGACATGGCTTCTAATAAAACTTGAGTCCTGGAAAGTTCAAAGGGTCATTACTTCTATTTGTTTTTCAGCTCAGCAAGGCAGATTTGTCATGGCAGTTTTATGTTATGTTTAAAGTGGACCTGAACTCAGAACCTCCTTTCTGCGTTAAAAGATAAGCAACAGCATAATCACCTTTAAATAAAAACATTTCTTTGTTACAGCCGCTACAAATCCTACAATAATTCTGCAGTGTGTCTATTCCCTGCTTTCATGGAAGCAGACATAGCGTTAACATCCTGTGTTTATCAATTACCTGATCTGCCATGGCAGCCAGCTGACACAGCTTAGAGAGAGCAAATTACACTGGCAATTAGTCACAGATGGAAAATTAGACAGGCTAAACTCTCTAAATACATACAGGGTGCAATTTTCTATGTTTTCTTCTGTCCTGTGCAAGAATTTTGGTCTACTTTAACTTTAGAAAAATGCAGTAAGTTTATTTTCACTTCGGATTTGCTTTAAAGCCTATTTTAAGTCCCCCAATTTTTTTGCAGTCAGTACAATATCACATTGTGTATTTAAATGACTACATGTACACCTTAATTTCTGTTCCTACAAAATAGGTGTTTTCTTCTACCTTGGGGAGAGGTTTATTTGAGCTACGTTTTCAGTAGTATCCTACTAAATTGATTGACTAGAACTTCAAATACACTTACTTTAATTGTCTTGTACAACTCCTCAAATAAGGCTCAGGGGTAGTAGCTAGCAATAAATAAATCAATAATAATAATTTAAATTTTTGGTTTGTTTTAGTGTTCATTAAATCTTGCTGGTACATTGGGACAATACTATTTCTTGCATGAGCTTAGAATGTGTTTATGGGATGGTAAGTGGTCCAGAGTACAAATATGTGTAGTACTTCAAACATTAATATTTTTTAGGGCTTCAACGCAAGAAACCTGAAGAACCCCCAATGGATTATGTACAACTGCCTTTATTCTCACATTTAAAATACTCCAAGAGACTCAGAGACGAGACAAGTGGCCATTTTTTTATTTACCCGGGGCTTCCTCCAGCCCCATAAGCATGGATGTATCCCTTGCTGTCCCCCCGAGTACCCCATTAAGCCGCAATCTTCTCCAGAATTTGATGCAGTGACGTCAGCGGGGAGCCTACTGAGCAAGCGCAGAAGACCCCGGCTGATGTTACTCAGTCAGACTGAGTCCAACTGAGCCAAGTACCAGGGGTTGATTGCGGCTGAACGGAAGATTCTGTGAGGGAAGATGGCGAGGGATGCATCCATGCTTATGGGGCTGGAGGAAGCCCCCGGGTAAGTAAAAAAATGGCAGCATGGTGGCATAGTGGTTAGTGCTCTCACCTTGCACCGCTGGGTCCCTGGCTCAAATCCCAGCCAGGTCAACATCTGAAAGGAGTTTGTATGTTCTCCCTGTGTCTGTCTGGGTTTCCTTAGGGCACTCTGGTTTCCTCCCACATCCCAAAAACATACAGATAAGTTAATTGGCTTACCCCTAAATTGGCCCTAGACAACGTTACATACACTACTACACTACACAATACATACATACACATATGACTATGGTAGGGAGGGATTAGATTGTGAGCCCCTCTGAGGGACAGTTAAGTGACAAGACAATATATACTCTGTACAGTGCTGTGTAAGATGTTGGCGCTATATAAATACTAAATAATAATAATAGTAAGGCGCATGCGCGAGCTGAGCAAGATGGCCGCCTAGCGAGGGAGCTCCGTCTACCACCGCCGCTATCAGCTACCTCCTCCGCTCCCACCGGGAACCAGACGGGCGGTTTAGTGCGCGATATCCCCAGCACCAACTCCTGTACACTATGGCGCACAAAGGGGGCCCTAAAAACGCTTCTCCGGCTGGCGCTATGGAAAAATACCTGTGCCCTCCTTCCAGCCAAGATGGCGCCAACAACGCAGATCCGTAGGGCCTTCACTCTACAGACCAGGCAAGTGTAAAAGGAGACACACAGCCCCTCACAGTGGCACTCCTTCAGTCTACGCTAGATAAACACTACACCAGCCTCCATAACTCTCTACAGACTGTAATAATGACAGCTGTAAAGGAGCTGCGCACTGAAATCACAGGGCTGGGGGATCGCACACATGCCCTAGAGGAGAAAATGGAAGCTATAAATATAAAGCAAGCTGAACTAACAGAGGATCAGCAACTCATGCAAAAAGACATAAAATTTCTGCGTACAGCACAGGAAGACATGGAAAACAGGGAAAGGAGACAGAACATACGCATCAAGGGGGTCTCTATGGCCTTAAAACATGAACAGATCCATGACTATCTTAAGGAACTCTTCCACACTATCCTCCCTGACATACCAGATGAAATGTGGAGAATAGATAGAGCTCATAGATCCCTGGGGGAACGTCAGCCGGGTTCACAAAGACCTAAGGATATCATAGCTAAACTGCATTACTTTGAAGCAAAAGACGCACTCTTTAAAGCTCTTAGGAATACTTCCACTGTTTCATTTAAAGGGGAAGAGATTGCCATTTACAATGACTTATCCTTAATCACACTGGCAAAAAGGAGAGCGTTCAAGCCAGTAACGCAGCTTCTCAGAGATGCGAATATCCCATACAAATGGGGATTTCCCTTCCGCCTCACTGTAAAAAAGCAAGGACTAATCTTCTCTGTTTCTGACCTAGATGACGCCCCCATGTTCCTCAAACAACTAGGCCTCAGGCTCCCCACTAACACTGCCTCTCTGACCCGCTCCCCACCAGCTTCCTCACCGCCACGGAAAATACGACACATTTCGGAATGGACCAAACTCCCCATACGCAGTATCACATTCCCAGATAGATCTGAGGAAATGGAAGATCAACCAGCCTGAACATTCTGAACTTGAACTCTGCATCTCAGACCTCTCTATACACTAACTGGAATTCAACTGCCCTGGTTGTAATTCCTAAATGCTTTATAATGAATACCTCTGGGGACTAACTTTTCAAATACTTATCACATCTGGAACCGCCCCCTCAAATTTAGAGACATAAGCTCCCCGGTTACATTTACTCTTTCCCTCTTATAGGCGGTGGATTCGAGCCCAACCACCTAACTGATGTTACCTCTGGTACTTACTATACAATGCACCATCTTGGTCACCCGTTTGTGCCTCCGAGAGATACTCCCTCAACTTGACCAGTCGCCATGGCGACTGACCAACCCAGGGGGTTCTCTACTTTGGCAGCAGTTTTATGCTGCCTGTACATGTAGCCACTGGTTTGAAAGTGGCTTTCATTCTGATAATTGGCTTTTTACAATGTTATGGTTTTGTCAATTTTTCTTTCTAACTCTTAAGGTTTGTCATGTTGATACGTATATGTATATCAACAAACTGGTATCTAAAAGGTCTAATTGGTCTACCCTTATTTGGTATATGCATACTCAAACATATACTGACTATGGCTAATCTTCTGACTCTTAATGTCAAAGGCCTTAACACACCACAGAAAAGGTTTTCATTGTTTAGAGATCTGAAGAGATTAAACATTGATTTGGCTTTCTTGCAAGAAACGCATCTGCGCAAAGACAATTCTTCTCATCTCTACAACAAGCTATACTCTGAGGTGTGTTTGGCCTCTGGTCCCAAGAAAAAAGCAGGAGTAGCTATTATATATAAGAAAACCTTTCCCCTACAAATTTCCAAAACTGTTACTGATCCAAATGGCCACTTTATAATACTCATCGGATCTCTAGCAGGAAAACCCATCACTCTGGCTAATATACACGTTCCCAATAATAACCAAATATCATTCTTAAACACTTTCCTTCGAAAATTATTTAAGGTTATTGAAGGAACCCTTCTATTAGGAGGGGACTTTAACTTAGCTTTTTCCACTATTAAAGATCGCTATATCCCCCCTAACTCAACTACTAGGCCCACCCATGATCGTAACTCTCGTAAATTTAGAACTCTCCTAAGACAATACAGACTATTAGATATCTGGAGGATTTCTAATCCTACTTCCATAGAATATACTTTCTTCTCCCCCCCTCATGCGTCCAACTCCCGTATTGATTACCTCTTCACTAAGGCCACCACAATACCTTTGCTAAAAGCGGCCGAGATCCACCCAATTGCATGGACGGACCATCAAGCAGTCACGGCAGAAATAGATCTCTTCTCATACAGTCACAAACCAACTTTTTGGAGGCTGAATGAGAACTTATTGCAGAATAAGGACCTACTATCCCAATTTACAGACGAATTGCAATCGTATTTTACAACAAATATTGGGTCAGTATCATCCTTTGGGGTTATGTGGGAAGCTCATAAAGCATTTATAAGAGGATTATTCATTTCAGAAAGCACCAAGCTCAAAAAAAAGGCAACACAAAAACTTTCAACCCTCCACCTGACCCTTTCCAAGGCTCAAACTTTATATAAAAAAGAACCTACCCAAACAAACTATTCTGCGATGCAAACTATTAAACATGAGATTCAAGCGCTACAATGCACACAATTAGAGAAAAGTCTGAGATGGACAAAACAACTATTTTACGAAAGAGGCAATAAACCTCATACTATCTTGGCCCGTAAACTAAATCCGAAATCCTTGCAACACCACATATACTCTATGAAGGACAGTCATGATACAGTACATTACCATCCTCAGACAGTGGCACAAATCTTCACAGATTATTACACTCAACTATATAATCTCCCTAAACCTGTATGCCCTGCAACCAATTCCTCTAAAATTGACTCATTCCTGGCTCAACTATCACTACCACGATTAACAGAGGACAACATTAAACAATTAAACACCCCAATAACGACCACAGAAATTCTAGAAGTTATTAAACTACCACCATCTTCTAAAGCCCCAGGACCGGATGGCCTACCATATTCATATTATAAAAAATTCTCCAATATCCTTGCCCCCCATCTAGCTCACCTAGCTAACAGTCTAATGGAAGGAAAACCTTCACCCCACTCACTCCTAAACTCCTTAATTACTATGATCCCTAAGGAGGGAAAAGACCCCCAACTCCTGCAAAGCTACCGGCCAATATCACTCCTCAATTCTGACCTTAAAATAATCACTAAACTATTAGCTAATCGATTGAACCCCATTCTGACATCCTTAATCAATAATGATCAGGTAGGATTCATAATGGGCCGTCAAGCCGGTGACAACACTAGAAAAGCTATTAATTTAATAGAACTAATGAATAGATCTGGGAGGCCCTGTCTGCTCCTTAGTTTGGATGCAGAGAAGGCCTTCGACAGACTATCATGGCCCTTTCTATTTAAAGTTATGAAACAACAAGGATTTGAAGGACCCTTCCTAAAATTAATTCACTTCCTATACTCTTCTCCATCTACCTCGGTTAAACTCCCATTTACCTCCCCTTCCCAATTCAAGACGGCACACGCCAGGGGTGCCCCCTATCTCCACTGCTATTTGCTATTAGTATTGAACCCCTGGCCTGTGCCATCAGGCAAAACCCAAACATCTCAGGGGTAAAACAAGGCTCTCATGAATACAAGGTCTCACTATTTGCAGACGATATCCTACTAACATTAACACAACCGCTTATCTCTCTGCCCACCTTGCACTCAGTCCTACAGTAGTTTGAATCCATCTCAGGCTTTAAATTAAACAAAGAAAAGACAGAAGCACTCCCCATTAAGATACCCCCAATGATGTTAAACAATTTGAAACACTCATTTTATTACACATGGAAAACACACGCTATTAAATATCTTGGTATCCATCTGACGCCTAATTATTCTACCCTATATAAAGCGAATTTTCCCTCTTTAATACATTGTATTTTACAAGACCTTCATAAATGGACGGCATATAAAATATCCTGGATAGGTAGGATCTACTCACTGAAAATGAACATCCTTCCACGGATTTTATACCTTTTTGAAACCCTTCCTGTCCATGCCCCCCCCCCTCACAATTTAAAATACTACAACAAGCCTTTTTGAAATTTATCTGGCATAACTCTCGCCCCAAGGTTCGAGCATCTGTCCTCATGGCCTCAAGGGAACAAGGAGGCCTGGGAGTACCATCTTTAAAACTCTACTATCAGGCGGCTCATTTACGACAACTACCAGAATGGTCCGACTTTAAGGTTCATACTAAATGGGGCTTCATAGAGGCAAAAAGTATATACCCAATCTCCTTATCGGCTCTAATATGGTCCCAACCCCCCCCCCCCCCCCCCCCCCCAAATCCCCACAATACAAATCTTACCCACTATCAAATTGACTCTACAAATTTGGAAATCTACAGCACAATCAGCTAATCTCAGATCTTCAATATCCCCTCTATACCCGATCTTAGGCAACTCCTCCTTTCTCCCAGGGACTGCTGAAGACTTTATGGGAAGATGGTTTACCTTTAAATATTATACTCTTAGTAAATGGACAGATACTCTTACTGGTAAACTCATTACAAAAAGTAAATTAGAGGAAAAAATAACATTCACTGCACAAACTCACATGGAATATAATCAAATTTATCACTTCCTAAAAACCTATACTAAAGGAATAACTCCTATACCCACCCATACCCCGTTTGAACGTATTTGTGACACTAGGGGGCACCAAAAGGGTCTCATTTCTTCAATATATACACTGCTTTTAGATAAATCGGGTAAACTCAATCCAAATCACCCTAATATGTCTAAATGGGAACATGTTATTGGTCAACCTCTGACAGTGGACGATTGGATAGCCATATGGGACAACGCTAAACAAACCTCGATGTGCAGCCAAGTGAAGGAAAATATCTATAAGATACTATTTCGCTGGTACAAAACCCCTGACATGTTGTCAAAAATGTATCCTGATGTCTCAAGCAATTGTTGGAGGGGCTGCAATAATTTGGGCACGCTAGAACACATTTTTTGGTTTTGCCCAATTATACAACCACTTTGGGTCGATATACAAGCTCTAATATTAAGGATAACTAATATTTCCATCCCCTTGGATCCTATCCATATGCTGCTGGGCAAACCGGTTTCTGGTTCTAGACGACACTCTATGAAACTCGCCACACATATATTAACGACCACAAGATTAGCTATAGCATCACAGTGGCGCAGTGTCGAGGCCCCAACTACATCTAAAATCATAGCCAAACTACAGTGGACTAAACTTATGGAATATCTTACAGCCCTTCTTAGGGATACTGAATCCCAGTATGAAAAAATATGGAACTCATGGGAACTTTATTTCTCAAACTATATCCCCCCTTGATATCATAAAGTTGGGTAACCTCAGCAGCATATCGAAAGGTATCCACCCTGCTAGTTAACATTGGAACAGAAGGACTCTGAATATGCAAATGATGCAAATCTGCTATGGGACCTATATACTACTTCCTAGATATACGGCTACACAAAAAAAAAAAATGAGGGTAGACCAGACCAAACTCAAAAATTATCTCTTGACCTACAATATAATGCATATACTATGACTTTTCTCTATGTTATTATTTTTATTTCTCTCTTTATTTTTACTTTTGTGTTATTGTTCTCACTTGATCAAATACGAATTAATTGTATAAGTATCTGTTATGAAACTGCATCATTCTCCACTTCCAAAATGTTATCACCGTATAAGTTGGATAATAATAAGCTGTTTAAAAATGTTTTAATTGATCTATGTAAACTGCACTATTCCTTAATAAAAACAGTGTTACCAAGAAAAAAATAATAATAATAGTAATAATATTATAGTGTGATCTGCTGATTTGTGACTTCTGTGTAGATTTAGAGTATAGTGATCTCCGACTTACATGTTCATCTTAAAACAAGTAAATAGACAACAAGACAGCAATCAGACACTCAACACAAAGCCAATAAAAGTTTTCTCTATAAGCTTAAATCGCTTCCATATGAAATGGGTCACTTGCATCATGGCCAAATCCTCACTAAACTTTTTAAGATGTCTAATGACCATTGAAATCTTCCCTGGAGACTAGTGTTGGGCGAACAGTGTTCGCCACTGTTCAGGTTCTGCAGAACATCACCCTGTTCGGGTGATGTTCGAGTTCGGCCGAACACCGAATGGTGTTCGGCCAAACTGTTCGGGTTCGCCTGAACTGCTCAATGGCCGGCCGAACAGGGCCCCTGTTCGGCCGAACAGGGCCCTGTTCGGCCGAATACGGCCCCCCTATGGGGTCGCAGGCATAAGGGGGGAGCATGCCCCGATCGTGGGGGGGGGTCGGAAATTCCCCCCACCCCCTCCGCTAGCGCTCCCACCTCTGCCCGCTTCCCCATAAAAAAAGTTTAATGCAAGTTAAATAGTACCGGTGGCTGGCAGTGGAGTGAGGAGGAGGAGTCCCAGTAGGAGAGTGACGCGTTGAGGCCGGGCAGCGGGCGGTTCAGCGGTAGTACCCTTGTGGTACTTCCGCCCTTTCTCTGACCTCACGTCCTCTACGTGATGACGCATACGAGGGTACGCGTGACGCGTACCCTTGTATGCAGAGGACGTGAGGTCAGAGAAAGGGCGGAAGTACCACAAGGGTACTACCGCTGAACTGCCCGCTGCCCGGCCTCAACGCGTCACTCTCCTACTCTGACTCCTCCTCCTCACTCCACTGCCAGCCACCGGTACTATTTAACTTGCATTAAACTTTTTTTATGGGGAAGCGGGCAGAGGGGGGAGCGCTAGCGGAGGGGGTGGGGGGAATTTCTGACCCCCCCCCGCGATCGGGGCATGCTCCCCCCTTATGCCTGCGACCCCATAGGGCCCCCAAAATGGGCATGTTCGGGGGTCCCATTGACTTCCATTGAGTTCGGGGTTCGGGCCGAACATGCCGAACATCTGGCCCATGTTCGGCCTGTTCGGCCCGAACCCGAACATCCAGGTGTTCGCCCAACACTACTGGAGACCTAAGTCAGTTCACATTTCAAGATATAATCCACATAACCCTAACTAGGATGAAGTAAATGGAAAAAGTAGATACATCATATTAATAAACTTTTGGCCCTAGCAAGCCTTCACATAAGGAGAGAGGACACCATTTCCAACCCCAAACCATTTGTTTCTCACCAAATATCCCACTCAGAATAAAGGACACATTGTTTAACCATTAAAAAAAATAAGAAAAATAAAATTAGAAGAGAAAATTTAAAAAAATAAAAAATCACCCTTGGGATTTCTTCCTTTAATGAACTATTTTTCTCCATTAAGGGAAAAGCCCATTAAAGCCGTTGGGAATCACATATACATTTTTTTTTAAATGACATGTCCATTTTCCAAAATGAAAATACTTGTACCGCTCCTTATTTTTGCCACACCACCGCCCCCGATTCGTGAAATATAGCCCCAAATCCTCTCGGTATAAATCCAAGATGGCTGCCGACCTTTGCTTCATCTTCCGGGTCGGCAGCCTCTTCCTTCCCAATATCTCCTAGTCTGAAGCGCGGATAAAATAGCGTCAGACAAAGGAGACTGTCGTGTGCGCGGCCGTGAGACAGTGCGCGCGCTCACGTTTATCGAACATCAGAGAGCCACGCACGAATACCTGCCCCCAGCGCTGCGCGTTCTTGTAATGAGAGCAGGGGAGCTGCGCATCAGCAGGAGCGCGACTGATAGGGCGGAGCAAAGGGGCGGAGATGACGGAGGAGTGACGGAGCAGGGAAAAGAAGCTGTGCCTCCTCTCTCTAGCCGTAATATTCGACCAAACTGGTCAAAAAATATAATCGCCGATTTTGGGGGCCAGCCTGCAGCAAAATAAACGAAATGGGGACAGAACAATAGAGGGCAATGAGGTAAGTGGTCCCCTATACAAAAATACAAAATATAAAACGGTACACATTCACTTTAAATGGTTGAAGTAATACGATTGTTAATAAGTACACACTTGTCTCCTTTTTCCATCTTCCCCAACTGCCAATGATGTACTTAGAACTTTCAAAAGGCTCATCTTCCACATCTATGTTACTCAAATTTTATCGATTGGCTCTATATCTGTTTGGGAAACATTATGTGAAAGCTTGTGTAGTTTCATCCCTCGGCATGTCTATATATTGTACATCTCTTCTTTTGATATTTAGAAAAGTTGGTTACAGTAGAATAAATCTGATGTTTCTTTTAAATAATGCAGCACACAACAAGCTCTATTCCATTCCCCTTTTGAAAACTTTTGCAGAGAAATCTTGGCATATTCTTAGTGTTGTATTTTGGATCTTCAAGTTCCACTTAAAGGCTATTTAAGCACTCCAAATGGCAGATTTATCTGAATAATCCAGGAAATGTACCATAACAATTCTTTAAAGGTTTTTTTCTATTGCAGATCTCATTGGGGGTACACTCCGTGAGCATGTTACACTACTTAAGTGCTTGATAGTGCAAAAAATTGGAGCAAAGTCAGTGAGCAAAATGTTTTCAATGGAACTATTTCTGACAGCCCTAAAATTCAGAGATTGTTTCTTTTTAAGTGATTTCCAAATCATATTTTTTTTCTGTATAAGTTATATTAGACTTTGCCACATCACTTATCTTAACCGGTTCAGCGCCGCAGTGCCGAAAATCTCATGCATCCGAGCAACGTTCACCTCCCATTTATTCGCCTATAACTTTATTACTACTTATCACAATTAATTGATCTATATCTTGTTTTTCCCGCCACTAATTAGGCTTTCTTTGGGTAGTACATTTTGCTAAGAATTATTTTTTTCTAAATCCATTTTAACAGTTTTTGGCCATTATAAATTGAAATTAATTAATATACGCTACCGTAATTAAAACTCATGTATTTTATTTGCCCATCTGTCCCGGTTATTACACCGTTTAAACAATGTCCCTATCACAATTTATGGTGCCGATATTTCATTTAGAAATAAAGGTGCATTTTTTCAATTTGTGTCCATCACTATTTATAAGCTTATAATTTTAAATAATATAATAACATACTTTCTTGACATGCATATTTAAAAAGTTCCCATTCACTGATCGGGGGGCTAGCGGCGGGCGGCAGGTGCGCACGCGGGCGCGCGCCCAATCGCGCGCACCACGCAGGCAAAGCAGAAGTGCCTATCTGGATGAGGAAGCTCGTCCAGATAGGCCGAACTGGTTAAAGAGACTCTGTAACAAAATGTTCAGCCTTATTTCTTCTATGCTATAAGTTCCTATACCTGTTCTAATGTGCTCTGGTTTACTGCAGCTTTTTCTAGTTGCACTGTTTCTGTAATATAGCTAATCTTTTTTTCATTGGCAAGCTTTGTCGACCCAGGGAGCAATTGTCTGCCTCTGTTGTAATGGAGACAAGTTATGCACCACCCTGCAGGCTCTGTGTGCTTTGTTTATTACTCACAGACAGCATCTCTGCTCTATGTTTCAGCTGCAATTTGTGAGGCTGGGCGGGGGGGGGGGGGGGGGGGGGAACTGCCTGTCACATGCTGAGAAACTGTGAGAACCCCAGACTGGAGTGCAGATAATTCACTATGTAATAAAAATTTGTAGTGTACTGTCTGTAACATGATATATATATACACACACACACACACACACAAACATCACTTCCTGATTTGCGGCACCATGTTTTTTTGTTTGTAAACACTGCCTAAAACTGGCGATTAAAAACCAGGATTGCGGTGGGGAATGTCGGAAACGGTAAAGAGAGATCCAGGAGATCACAGTGACTCGATTGGTATGTTTTTTTTACTGTACAAATCGGACAGTAAAGATTCTCTTTAAAACTGGTCTTTTCAGCTTCCTATTTTCAAATAGATAGACAACCTTTCAGTTCTTGTAACCAATTTGAGTATTTAATTTCTGATATCCACCGGTCACTGTCTCACAGAACTCTCTATCAAGCTGACAAGTCTGATGATGTCATTTCCTGCACCACTTATGGTACTTATAATCATTAGTACCCGTGATCCTCCTTTTCCAATGCTTGAGACCAGTCCTGGTTCTGGTATAAACTGTGTCTGCAAGCTCTAATGGCCAGGTATGGGAGTGGGAATTGTCTTAGCCAAGACTGTGGTTAAGGGACCTTTTTTAATTGATCTCTTCAGCTGGCCCACTGAGAAGTACTTCCATTGACAGAGAGAATTTCTGTGCAGCTTGGGGAGGTTTACTGTGTTGCATTGGGAGGAGGAGAGGTAGTGTTGGGCAAACAGTGTTCGCCACTGTTCGGGTTCTGCAGAACATCACCCTGTTCGGGTGATGTTCGAGTTCGGCCGAACACCTGATGGTGTTCCGCCAAACCGTTCGGCCACATGGCTGAACTAAGAGCGCATGGCCGAACGTTCCCAGAACGTTCGGCTAGCGCTGTGATTGGCCGAACGGGTCACGTGGTTCGGACCCGAACGCGCTCTGATTGGCCGAACTGTCACGTGGTTCGGGTAAATAAATACCCGAACCACGTCATATCTCCGCCATTTGTCTGTGGGTTTAGCTTTGGGTAGGCAGGCAGGGAAGTTCGCGCTCCAGCCACGCTAGCCAGGGTCCCCCCAGTCATTGTGTCGCTGCTGGGAATAGTAGTACACCGCTCGCTCAGCCACACTATATAGCATTGTGTTTACTGCCACTCTGTGTACCTCGCTCAGCCACACTATATAGCATTCTGTTTACTGCCACTCTGTGTCTGCTGGGAATAGTAGTACACCGTTCGCTCAGCCACACTATATAGCATTGTGTTTACTGCCACTCTGTGTACCTCGCTCAGCCACACTATATAGCATTCTGTTTACTGCCACTCTGTGTCTGCTGGGAATAGTAGTACACCGCTCGCTCAGCCACACTATATAGCATTGTGTTTACTGCCACTCTGTGTACCTCGCTCAGCCACACTATATAGCATTCTGTTTACTGCCACTCTGTGTCTGCTGGGAATAGTAGTACACCGCTCGCTCAGCCACACTATATAGCATTGTGTTTACTGCCACTCTGTGTACCTCGCTCAGCCACACTATATAGCATTCTGTTTACTGCCACTCTGTGTCTGCTGGGAATAGTAGTACACCGCTCGCTCAGCCACACTATATAGCATTGTGTTTACTGCCACTCTGTGTACCTCGCTCAGCCACACTATATAGCATTGTGTTTACTGCCACTCTGTGTCTGCTGGGAATAGTAGTACACCACTCGCTCAGCCACACTATATAGCATTCTGTTTACTGCCACTCTGTGTACCTCGCTCAGCCACACTATATAGCATTGTGTTTACTGCCACTTTGTGTCTGCTGTGAATAGTAGTACACCGCTCGCTCAGCCACACTATATAGCATTGTGTTTACTGCCACTCTGTGTACCTCGCTCAGCCACACTATATAGCATTGTGTTTACTGCCACTCTGTGTCTGCTGGGAACAGTACTACACTGCTCGCTCAGCCACACTATATAGCATTGTGTTTACTGCCACTCTGTGTACCTCGCTCAGCCACACTATATAGCATTCTGTTTACTGCCACTCTGTGTCTGCTGGGAATAGTAGTACACCGCTCGCTCAGCCACACTATATAGCATTCTGTTTACTGCCACTCTGTGTACCTCGCTCAGCCACACTATATAGCATTGTGTTTACTGCCACTCTGTGTCTGCTGGGAACAGTACTACACCGCTCGCTCAGCCACACTATATAGCATTGTGTTTACTGCCACTCTGTGTACCTCGCTCAGCCACACTATATAGCATTGTGTTTACTGCCACTCTGTGTACCGTGCTCAGCCACACTATATAGCATTGTGTTTACTGCCACTCTGTGTCTGCTGGGAACAGTAGTACACTGCCGCTCACTCAGTCACCCCATTACCATATAGCATTGCTGGGATCTGTAGTACTCTGCTCACCCACCCATACCATTGTACTGCCAGTCACTGTGTATATTGCTGGGATCTGTAGTACTTCCCTCACTGTCAACCACTATATAGCATTGCGTACTCTGCCAGTCAGTGTGTATATTGCTGGGATCAGTAATACTCCACTCAACGTCAACTACTATATGAGCTCACCATGAGTTCCTCAGAGACCTCCGCTGTGAGCAGCACTCCCAACAACAGCAACAGCCAATGCCCCACGCAAGCTATAACATCCACCCCAGCAGCCAGTGGTCAGCAGCAGCCCTCCCCGGAGGAGAACGTTGTGTCCATCGGTCCGGCGCCTGAGCGATTATTGAGGGCTGCCATTGAGGAGATGATGGGGCCTGATGTGGAGGAGGAGGTCGGGCTCAGGCCAGCATCCCAAGTTAATGTTGAGGACGATGAGGGGTCTGTGTCTGGGGATGTTGGGGTGGCAGAGGTGGTGGGTGGGTCAGACTCAGGAGAAGAGTTGTATGTGCATTGAGAGGACAACAGAGCTCTCTGTTGGTGGGGTCTGATCGCCCCCCAATGTTTGTTTGTTTGTTTATTTGTTTATATGTGTGTGTGTCTTTTTAATAAAAATAAGTGTTTTTTTCTCAAATGTGAACCCCCTTCCCTCCCTCCCGCCACCAGCCAATCCCTGTGATCAGCTGTCATAGGCTTCAGCCTATGACAGCCGGTCACCTCTGTGTCTCAGGAGGGGACAGCCATGTCACACGGCTGTCCCCAGTAAAGCGCTGCTGCAGATCACAGCACTGTACATGTAATTAGATGGTGGTTATGCTGTCTAACAGTCTTCCGGGCGGCAACCGACGCTCGGAGACTGAAGGCAGAGCTCCGCTCCGCCCTCCAAGCAGGAGATGCGCGCGCACCCTGTGCGCGATCTCTTGCAAAACAGAGCCCCAGGACTCTATGCCGATTGGCTTTAGGCGGTCCTGGGGCTGCCGCCGCGGCCACGTCCATCGGCGTGACGTGGTCGGCTAGAGGTTAAAACGTGTTAAGCGAGAAAGGTGACATAGGAAAACGTGGGCATTATTTTGAAAATCAGTTTTCTTTTAGTTATAACTGAGAGCAACTGATTAAGTGTAAATGGGGCCTAATTCTACTTAGTGGTGGAGTTTAGGTATGCAGAATGCTTTCATTTTATTCTGGAACAAAAAATTATGTATGCTCAAAATGCTGTTTTGACAACAAATGATGCTTGCAATGTGTAGTTGAGTTCATCTAGGTAGTTACATATCAAAGACAGCAGCACCTACAAACTTCACTGTAGCAAAGATATAAATGAAGGCAAATATTTTGCTAAGTGTGTCTATATTTTCGTCTACCCTCTGTATGTCTTAAACAATTTTTAAAGAGTGGTATCTATCTATGGACACTCTATACCTTAGCTCTTACCTCTATGGATGGTGTGTGTCTTACAAAACCTTGGGCCCTCTACCAGGGTTCTGGGAGCTTCAGGGTTTTGTACAGTATCTTAGGTGTTCTTATCTTTGCACTCTGCTGAACAGAGATCTGTTCCTGAGATCTGTTGAACCACCTTCACAGCTTGTGGGTTATACCACAGGGGCTCCTGCTATCACTAGAACTACTTTGGCCCTAAATTTTAAAATCCACTCTTGGGGCTTCTACATCTTCTCACACTCCTTATTACTGATGATTCTGTCAGGTAGTACTGCTACATCTATCACTTCTGCTGTCTTCTCATCCTTGTCTGCTGCTACAATCTCCTGCTGATTGTCCAGTACCAGTCTTCCCATCTGGATCTAAAAAAAAACACAGTGTCTCAGCTCATCTGAATATTCCATTATGATATTGAATGGATAAATGAAACTTCTTGCTGCTGAGGATTCTGATTGGTTAGTTTAGGTTCAAAGATGCTTTGGCTGGGGAGAATTTTCATTGGTCATGATCAAGAGACTAATGAGGAGCTTCAGTGGGAAAATTAAAGATACTTTTACCATTAGGTGATTATGTGTTTGTTATGGGTGTGAAGATCGTGAAAGTCACACTTGTTTTATGAAACCTTTAAGACGGGACCCTAGGCTTTGACTGTCACCGGGGGGGGGGGGGGGGGGGGGAGGGGGCAAGGGAAGGGGTGTAAACACTGGAGGCCTCCATGATTTCTAGTTACACTGCTGCAATCAGGGTTCTAAAAGGACCTCAGAGGAATACATTGTTTGCGATATTTAATTGGGAAATGGTACAGGACAATGAGAGTTTTTTTTCTCTAAGGAAATGCCATTTTTTATTAGAGTGTTTGTTGTTTCTTTTGAATTTTAACTATTTGCAGGAATGGGTAAGGATCACTAATATACTCATTCTAAAGTGCTGGAGGTTGGCATAATATCAATATCAGATTTCACTGTAAGTCACCATCTGGGGTACATAAAGTTGATGTGCCCATTGTCGTTGGTATGGACAAAGGAGTTTTGTATGGGAGGGAGGTTTTCTTTCCCTCTCTTGCAGATGCAGAACACCCTCCATGTCAGGGACAAAAAGGGCTAATAATATTCAGATAGCAGGGTTGAATGTTTGCTGTCTTACCTGCTCTGCCAATACCAAGCTTCATGGGAAACAATGGTTACAAGAAACAGGGAAGGGCATTCTGATTTTTTTTGAAAAGTAAAAATCATTAATTTAACCTTCCTAGCAGTGAGGAAAAAATAGCTGCGAGTGGTAATCCCGAGCTCAGATCGGGGTAGTGAATTACCATTTTTTTCAGCTGTTTTGGAGTCCTGTGCGTGGTCAGCGCGGCGCAGTGGGGCTCCAGCCTCTCTCCCCAGCTGTCTGCAGCCTCTCTGGCCGCTGTGATCCCCAGATACCCGCTCTTCTTCCGGGGACCCAGCGGCCAATCAGTGCGGTGGAGTGGCGGTGGCGTGATGTCATCGGGGGCGGGACATATTTTTAAAGTGGACTTGTATTTTTGTACAGGGCAGAAAGAAAACATAGAGAAATGTGCCCTGTATGTATATGTATAGATTTATGTATAAATCTTTGGTTGTTACGATAAAAAAAATGTCAGTTAAATATATCATATAGGAGACCCACACAGTGATATTTGAGAAGTGAAATGAAGTTTATTGGATTTAGAGAAAGTGTGCAATAATTGTTTAAACAAAATGTGGCAGGTGCATATATTTGGGCACCACAAAAAAGAAATGAAATCAATATTTAGAAGATCCTCCTTTTGCAGAAATTACAGCCTCTAAACGCTTCCTGTAGGTTCCATTGAGAGTCTGGATTCTGGTTGCAGGTATTTTGGACTATTCCGCTTTACGAAACATCTCTAGTTCATTCAGGTTTGATGGCTTCTGAGCATGGACAGTTCTCTTTAACTCACACCACAGATTTTCAATTATATTCATGTGTGGGGATTGAGATTGTCATTCCAGAATGTTGCACTTGTTCCTCTGCAAGAATGCCTTAGTGGATTTTGAGCAGTGTTTTGAGTCGTTGTCTTGTTGAAAGATCCAGTCCCTGCGCAGCTTCAGCTTTGTCACCGATTCCTGGACATTGATGTCCAGAATCTGCTGATACTAAGTGGATTCCTTGCGTCCCTCAACTTTGACAAGATTCCCAGTCCCTGCACTGGCTACACAGCCCCACAGCATGTTGGAACCACCACCATATTTTACTGTAGGTAGCAGGTGTTTTTCTTGGAATGCTTGGAATTTTCCTCCACGCATAATCCCCCTTGTTATGCCAAAAAAATAACCCAATTTTAGTTTCATCAGTCCACAGCTAAAGATGACCCGAACCTCCGATTTTAGGTTCGCGAACTTCCGCCAAAAGTTCGGTTCCCGCGAACTTCCGTGAACCTCAAGAGACTTTAATGGGGAGGCGAACTTTGAAAAATAGAAACAATTGCTGGCCACAAAAGTGATGGAAAAGATGTTTCAAGGGGTCTAACACCTGGAGGGGGGCATGGCGGAGTGGGATAGACGCCAAAATTCCAGGGGAAAAATCTGGATTTGACTCAAAGCAGCGTTTTAATCAATTAATTCAATTTAATTCAAATCCCTGCACAATATGGGCCCTGGACACATGAAGGACTTGCTGAAGCTGCACCACACCTTTTACAATTTCAGATCAGCAAGTTCTATAAACTTGGTCACTCCCCGAGTGCACCTCAAAAAATCTGGAGACAGAGCCTTCTGTCATGCTGCCCCTACTCTTTGGAACTCCCTGCCACACCCAATAAAGACAGCACCATCCCTGGAGCTATTCAAATCCAGACTGAAAAGCCACCTGTTTAGCCTGGCATTTCCAGACTTATAAAATTCTTCCTATGTACCACGATGGTCTAAGCCATGCTTATGCTCTTTGAGTCCTACTGGAGAAAAGCGCTTTACAAATGTTATTTGTTGTTGTTGTTGTTGTTTTAAGGGCAGAAATCACATTGAATGCTAAATTGCAGGCCTAAAGTGCTTTAAAACATCTTGCATGTGTATACATCAGTCAGGGAGTGTAATTAGAGTACTGCTTCACACTGACACACCAAACTCACTGTGTAACACACCGCAAACAGCAGTTTGCATAGTGACGGCCGTGCTGGACTGGTGCGCACCATGGCGAGATTGCTCTTTCTGACTGCCTTATCAACTTTCAATGGTTCTTTCTCTACCATTGTTAAAGTTTACATCTATTTTTTTAAATACTTGTTCTGCTTGCTTTTCAGTACCTTCAACAAGAATCTTTTATGGAGGACAAGTCTGCCATTGTGAGTGACCACTGGTAATGGCCGGGGAATCCTGGTTCGATTCTGGTCCGGAGTGAGAGCCTAAGAAATGGCTACCACCACCACACATCCAAGGAAGGCAGCAGGCATGCTGTGGGCAAAGGAGCAGGAAAGGCTACCACACATTTTGAGGCCCTGCTGTATATGACACTGATAGACTGTACTACCTGTAACAAGAATCTGTTATGGAGGGCAAGTCTGCCATCCATTCAAGTGAAAGGTATGCACTGACTGCCAGGTATAATACAATGTGCAGTCAAAGATGCAGTGAAAGGTATGCAGTGACTGGAAACAGCTGTTTGTGTAGTGACAGCCGTGCTGGACTGGTGCACACCATGACGAGAGTACAGGTGATGGCGGCTTTCCAACCCATATGGTCGCCGGGCTGAGGTAGCTGAGCGACAGAACAGTGACTGTCCAGCTGATCAAATTTGGTCTGTCCACAATGAAGCAACAACCTTATTATCTTTGGTGTGCCACCCCCCGTGACACTCATATAGCCGGCGGTCATTGCTTCAGTGTGGTATGCAAGCCCCTTCACCGCGGCAAGGTAATAATCATGAAGGGGAATGGGTACATGTACATGCCTTTTGTTTTGTTGTTGCAGCTGCACTGCAGCCAGAAAAATTAGGCAGGCATGTACATGCACCAGAAAAATTAGTATAGCGGCCGCTGCTAGCAGTGACCTTAAAAATTCAGGAATCCGCCTGGAGTCCTGGACCCTGTTGGTGGTGGTGGAGAAGACAGTCAAGGGGCTTGCGGGCAGAGGTGCTGTGTGGGGAGCGACTTAGTCTTGGGGCAGGCAGCCAGTCACATAGTGTGCAGGCAGAGATGCTGTGTGTGGGGACTGACTTAGTCCTCGGGCGGGCAGAAGCCCTCCAGAATCCATGCCTCATTCATTTTGATAAAGGTGAGGTACTGAACTTTCTTGTGACTTAGGCGACTTTTCTTCTCAGTGACAGTGCCTCCAGCTGCGCTGAAGGTCCTTTCGGACAGAACGCTTGAGACAGTTCAAGAAAGAAGTTGGATGGCAAATTGGGACAGCTCTGGCCATAGGTCAAGCCTGCGCACCCAGTAGTCCAAGGGTTCATCGCTGCTCGCAGTGTCTACATCCACACTTAAGGCCAGGTAGTCAGCTACCTGCCGGTTGAGGCATTGGTGGAGGGTGGATCTGGAAGCGCTAAGTCGAGGCGTTGGACTAAAGAATCTCCGCATGTCTGACATCACCATGAGATCACTGGAGCATCCTGTCCTTGCGTGCATGGACATGATAGAAGGATTACTGGCAGTGGTACCTTTATTGCGTTGTGCTGTGACATCACCCTTAAATGCATTGTAAAGCATAGTTGCCATCTTGTTCTGCATGTGCTGCATCCTTTCTGCCTTCTGGTGAGTTGGTAACATGTCCGCCACTTTGTGCCTATACCGAGGGTCTAGTAGCGTGGCCACCCAGTACAGCTCATTCCCCTTGAGTTTTTTTATACGGGGTCCCTCAACAGGCTGGACAGCATGAAAGATGCCATCTGCACAAAGTTGGATCCAGAAGTACTATCCATCTCCTCTTGCTTTTCCTCAGGGACGTCAGGTAAGTCCTCTTCCTCCCCCCAGCCACAAACAATACCACGGGAACATCGAGCAGCACAAGCCCCCTGCGAGGCCTGCTGCAGTTGTTCTTCTGCCGCCGCCTCCTCCTCCTCCAAAGAAACATCTTCTTCATCATCCTCTTCCCCACACGACTCTTCCTCCTCCTCCCCCCTCTGTGCTGCCGCAGGTGTTGAGGAAACATCTGGTTCTGTTGAAAATTGCTCCCACAACTGTTCCTCCCATAATTGTTCCTCTTCACGCTCCTCCACAGCTTGATCCACCACTCTACACACGGCACGCTCCAGGAAGTAAGTGTACGGGATCAAGTCGCTGATGGTGCCTTCACTGCGACTCACCAGGTTGGTCACCTCCTCAAACGGCTGCATGAGCCTGCATGCATTTCGCATCAGTGTCCAGTGGTTGGGCCAGAACATCCCCATCTCCCCAGATTGTGTCCTTTTACTGTAATTGTACAGGTACTGGGTGACGGCTTTCTCCTGTGCTAGCAGGCGCGAGAACATGACCATGGTCGAATTCCAGCGAGTCGGGCTATCACATATCAAGCGTCTCACCGGCAAGTTGTTTCTCAGCTGAATGTCCGCAAAGCATGCCATGGCCGTGTAAGACCGCCTGAAATGCCCACACAACTTCCTGGCCTGCTTCTGGATGTCCTCTAAGCCTGGGTACTTTGACACAAATATTTGAATGAATAGATTCAGCACATGTGCCATGCAGGGTACATGTGTCAGCTTTCCCAAATTCAAAGCGGAAATGAGATTGCTGCCGTTGTCACACACCATGTTGCCGATCTCCAGCTGGTGCGGGGTCAGCCACTGATCTACCTGTTTGTTAAGAGCAGCCAGAAGAGCTGGTCCAGTGTGACTCTCCGCTTTGAGGCAAGACATGTCTAAGATGGCATGACACCGTCGTACCTGGCATGCAGCATAGGCCCTGGAGAGATGGGGCTGTGTAGCTGGAGAGGAGATTGCACCACCAGTAGAGTTGAACTGCCATTCAGCCAAGGAGGAGGAGGAGATGATAGCGAAGAGGATGTAGCTGGAGGAGAAGGAGAGGAGGTGGCAGGAGGCCTGCCTGCAAGCCGTGTCACAAGTTGGTCCGCTGCACAGCCACATACTCCCTGCTTGCCAACGATCACCAGGTTGACCCAATGGGCTGTGTAAGTAATGTAGCGGCCCTGACCGTGCTTGGCAGACCAGGCATCTGTGGCCAGGTGGACCCTTGACCCAACGCTGTGTGCCAGAGATGACACCACTTGCCTCTCCACTTCACGGTACAGTTTGGGTATCACCTTTTTAGAGAAATAATTGCGGTCTGGTATCTTCCACTGCGGTGTCCCAATGGCCATAAATTTACGGAAGGCCTCAGGGGCCACCAGCTGGTATGGCAACAGCTAGTGAGCTAACAGTTCTGCCAAGCCAGCTGTCAGACGCCGGGCAAGGAGGTGACAAGCAGAAATTGCATTCTTCCGCTCAAAGATTTCCTTCACGGACACCTATACATATATATAGTTTAGCCTTTCTGACCCCCCCCCCCCCCCCCATCTGGACAAAAGGAAAACATAAAGAAAAACGCCCTGTATGTATATAGTGAGTTTAGCGTGTCAAATTCCTCCTCATTTGTCTTCACAAGTTGTAATTTGACCTCTCCCCTGTGTCACAAGCTTATTTGAAAGCACAGGATGTCAACAATATAAACATTTGGTTCCCAACTGCTTCTGATCTAAGTGCTACTGCCTTACTGTTACAGAATTTTGCCTGGATTTTGACTACTCTCTGCCTGCCGCCTGCACCAATGTCTGCCTGGATTTTGACTACTCTCAGCCTGCCGCCTGCACCGACCTCTGAATTTTGACTATCCTCTGTCTGCCGCCTGCACTGATGTCTGCCTGGATTTTGACTACTCTCTGCTTGCCGCCTGCACTGATGTCTGCTTGGATTTTGAATACCCTCTGCCTGCAGTTGGCTGATGGTGTAATGGTTAAGGGCTCTGCCTCTGACACAGGAGACCAGGGTTCGAATCTCGGCTCTGCCTGTTCAGTAAGCCAGCACTAATTCAGTAGGAGACCTTTGGCAAGTCTCCCTTACACTGCTACTGCCAATCGAGCGCGCCCTAGTGGCTGCTGCTCTGCTCTGGTGCTTTGAGTCCGCAAGGAGAAAAGCGCAATATAAATGTTATTTGTCTTGTCTTGTCTGCCGCCTGCACTGATGTCTGCCTGGATTTTGACTACTCTCTGCTTGCCACCTGCACTGATGTCTGCTTGGATTTTGAATACCCTCTGCCTGCCGCCTGCACCGATGTCTGCCTGGATTTTAAATACCCTCTGCCTGCCACCTGCACCGATGTCTTCCTGGATTTTGACTACTCTCTGACTGCTGTCTGCACCAACCTCAAGCCAAGTATATGAATGCACCAAGTGAATTAGAATTCACCTGATCAGGTCATTGCAAAAGTTAGCTCATCAAAAATAATTAACAATTAAACGGTGTCTCTCTCTTTGTCAGGCAACAATGGTAACTGAATCAGGTCTGATATAGCTCCATTTTGTAATGTCAGGAGTTGGATTATTCTGGCTGTTTAAAATCTTAGCTAGTACTATTAATTAGGTGTATGTGAACAGGCTGAAGGACAGTTTGGGCATCCTGTTTCAGCAAAGCCTTTTGCATAGAAATGTGTGAAAGGGAAATTTTGACTTTGAGGTTAGCTAATGACCTGTGCTTTGTAAATGATAAAAAGATAGGCAGTGATTACTGAGCTGGTACACGCTACCTAATGAATTGCAGATCGTACCTCCAGTCTGCCTTAGTTAGATGAGGATTTTGGAATTCATTAGAGAACCACAGTCCAAGATTTATTTCTTGAAAAAGAAGATGAAAAAATAGAGCCACCAGGATATTTTGTGGGCTTAAAGAAACCCAAAGATCCTTACTAAAAAGTCTTGCAAACTGTTTATCTCCATTGCTTTGTGCATAAATTTGAATTTAAGAAACAAAATGCTCTGAACAGAATATTATCACATATTGAACCAGCTAGGAAGTTATCAAACCAAATATAAAACACCTAAATGTATAAGCCAAATTAATACAAAAAGTATGTACATTGCTTGTATGACATGCATAGAGCTCTTTGCATAATAAACCTCAGACAAGCAATGTACACATTGTGTATATAACACAAAACTACATAGTTTGCATAACACCCAGTAACATTTACCAGTGCTTTCTGCACTCATAAGTTTTAACAATATTTTGTAAATACCTAATTAATACCAAGAATTGTGTGACATCACTAAACTGACATCAATGTTATGGTTCATGCTACAATAAAACAAACAAAAAACCCCGAACTTTTAATTTGACTAATATTTTTATTTTAACCACCTAAGTACCAGCCACCACCTACTGTCAGTTGCCATATATTTACAGTGGTGATGCAAAGAGTTCCTGCCTTCCACCACTGATCAGCTTGAATATTGCTGTATTTGCAACAGCAGGTTCTCTAGCTATAAATAGAGATCTTTGCAAGTCACATGATCAGGACAGGAGAGATTGCCTACAACAAGGCCCCTTTAAAAAAATAAACCTTGTTGGAAAAAAAACATTAAAATAACAAAAATAGTAACATTTTATTTCACATTAAATTATTCATATATAAATCATTATTTTATCATAATTAATGAATTGTTATTCATACTAATAATAACAAAAGAAAACATTTTTTTATTTAAAGCAATTTTATAAAAAATGTAGCTTTTTGTGCATTTAGTTTTTTATTGTAAGAGGTAAAATATTCGGTACAAAACAAAATCTTAATCTCCCTTTATAATTGTGTATGTTGGGAAAACTATCTAAGAGCTGTGATCAGAGAGAGAGGAGGCATGACACCTCTAAAAGTGCGGTGAAAAATGGGCCATTACTGAGGTGGTTGTCTGTGTGGTAGTCAGAGAGGAACTGTCACAAAAATCCTAAAATTTAAGACGCATACAAATAAGAAGCACATTTCTACCAGAGTAAAATGAGCCATAAATTACTTATCTCCTATGTTGCTGTCACTTACAGTAAGTAGGAGAAATCTGACATTAGATTTTGGACTAGCCCATCTTCTCATAGGGGGTTCTCAGGGTTTTCTTTATTTTTAAAAACACTTAGTGAATGGCAGTTGCTCTGTCCAACTGCCAAAATAGTGTGCAACGAGCAGGGAGGCTAGCCAGCATCTTTGTATTAATCATTTTTAGAGAATGTCTTTATAAAGAATAAAAGTCATGCTGAGGATCCCCCATGAAGAAAAAACTAGCCCAAAACCAGTCGGTAATGTCAAATTTCCTACTGTAAGTGACAGCAACATAGGAGATAAGTAATTTATGGCTCATTTTACTCTGGGAGAAATGTACCGTATTTTTCGGAATATAAGACGCTCCGGAATATAAGACGCACCTAGATTTAGAGGATAAAAATGAGGGAAAAAAATAATACATTAAACCTAAGTGCGTCCATGGTGCAGGAGCGTCTTGTGGATCTTCTCCCCTCCCCAAGCTCTATCTAAGCTACAGTAAAACCTTGCTGCCTCACTAACTACCCTACAGTAACTCCTGCTGCCCCATTAGCTACACCAACCCCCTGCCATCCTCACCACCTCCATTACCAAATCAATTACCTCCATTAATCAGCACTACTAATTACAGCTATAGTAATATTTATACAGAAATCAGAATCTGCAACAAAACTACAACCAGATACAACAATGTACAGACAGTAGGAATAGGTAAAGGTAACAAGTCTTACAATTTTGAGGAGCAGGTGGCCATGTGGGAGAGGGCAAATGGAGTGGGCTGTGGGATCAGTGCCCATCCAAAGCACCAGCAGTAGAGGCTGAAGGAGGCAAGGGGATAATGTCTAGGTCACAGCCAGAGCAGCTTGCTGCGGATGTTGCAGAAGCTGGGTGCTGGTGGGTCTCAGCTGAGGCAGCACGTGTGGCCATTTGTCCCCCTCCTAAGCGTGGCCGTGAAGTGCTGGAGTTGATAGCCGCTGGTCAGATGCGACTGCAGAGCGGCAGATATGCCAGGATACTGTGGCCATGATCTCAATGGATGTCGGGGAGAGAGCCGAGTTCAGCCTGCTTGGCTGATGGCTGGAAGTCTGAGGCATGCTATTAGTGCAGAGCGCAGCGGGAGGCGTTATTACCGATCCGGGATCCAGCCGACGAGTCCTTCTTCTGCTTCTGTATCTTCAATACCGGTGTGCTGATCCCCGTCTTGTAACTTCCTGGTTAGCCGATCTCGCACTGCGTGACCCTGACGCACGTGAGCCGCCGAGGTCACACAGTGCGAGAGCGGCAGACCAGGAAGTTGCAAGACGGGGATCAGCGCACGTCGGTAATGAAGATACAGAAGCAGAAGGAGGACTTGTCGGCTGGATCCCGAATCGGTAATAACGCCTCCCGCTGCGCTCTGCACTAATAGCATGCCTCAGACTTCCAGCCATCAGCCAAGCAGGCTGAACTCGGCTCTCTCCCCGATATCCATTGAGATCATGGCCACGGTATCCTGGCATATCTGCCGCTCTGCAGTCGCATCTGACCAGCGGCTAGCAACTCCAGCACTTCACGGCCACGCTTAGGAGGGGGACAAATGGCCGCACGTGCTGCCTCAGGCGTTATATAAATACAAAATTTCAAACATTTGGAATATAAGACGCACTTACTTTTTCTCCCCACTTTTGGGGGAGAGAAAGTGCATCTTATATTCTGAAAAATACGGTACTTCTTATTTGTATGTGTTTTAAATTTTAAGATTTTAAATTTTTGCTAGAGTTCCTCTAGCAAAGAAAGGTATGTAGGGAAAATATGCTCCCCTTTCCAGCCTCTGGAAACATCTCCGCACGTTTTTTGTTTTTAAATAGCAACATGTCCCACAGATATGTACCGGTCTTTCAATGCCATGTTAGTGAATTTGATTTCTAAATTTGATTTCCAAAGGCTGTAACACAATTCACTCCATGGACCTAAATGGTCTTTGGATTTGGTGCTGAATCCAGAAATTTTGGACACGTTTTTGTTTCAATTAGCTCACTGCAACTGTTCTTGAGAGTGAGTTAAGACTGTATTGTGAAAAAATATTTATGCTTGTTGCCAGTAGCAACAAGTGATATTGCTTATTTAGTTTGCAAATCAGCAGTACAAAATGACAGTTGCAAGCAGGACAGACTTTCCACGGTACCCAACAGTGATTTGTATTACATATACTGATAAAGGCAAATGCAAAATATACACCTCCTGTGCCCGTCAAAGATTTAAAAGATAAATTATAAAACCTCTAGGCTACAAACAAATAAACAGATAGAAGAAAGTCCTAATTATCATTCATTATATCAGATCACATATTTAGTGAACTTCCTCTCTGCTCTATAAGATATGCAACAGCATAATAACATTTAAAGAAAAAGATTTATTTGTTACTACTGATACAAATCCTACAATAAATCTGCAGTGTTTCTACTTCCTGATTCATGGAAGCAGACATATTGTTAACATCCTGTGCTTTCAAATGAGCTTATCTGCCGTGGCAGTCAGCCGACACAGGGGAGAGATCAAATTACAACTTGTGATTAGACACAGATGAGGGGGAATTAGATAGGCTAAACTCTCTAAATACATACAGGTAGCATTCCTTCTGTCCTGTGCAAGAGTTCAGGTCCACTTCAGAAATAATCATTTCTATGTTGCTCATGCAGAGATATAGTTTTCTTGTGGTGCATTTTCAACTGGTGTTAAAGATCATCTATAATTTATGAGCAAAAGGTTAATACAAGAGCTTTGCAATATATTAAATATATCCAATCACATACATTTCTTCTTTGTAGAGCAAACCCAGAAAAATAAAAAGAAACTTTGCCTTGGCTGTTTGCCGAACACTATTCAACTGCATACATTATTCCTTGCTATAAACTTTTTGTACCCCAAATGCACATTGGGATAAAGTGCCTTACAAAGTGATCAAAGGATTCTTGACCGTTTTATGGAAACAGAGATGTTTAAAGAGCAGATGTAGTTTAATCATCCATCACCATTCCCAACCTTTCAGTTTTTAGAAATAAGTATTTGTATCAATTTAATGCTAAGACGTTAAGCCAGCTGCATGTTTGTTGTCTCCAATTTTTTACATAAATCATACTAAATAGCATCTTCTGCTGACATTTCTCCTGCATCATTTATCAAGCTTTTCAAGGTATATCAAGTTCTTTGAGAAAATCCAATCCAGCCAGTCATCTGAGGGGGTCTATGAGTGAAGTTCACACAATTATAACATGCGGCGCATGTGAAAAATGAACACAGCTTTTGATGTTTATTCCAATTTTAAGATGTTTTCAAGTTTTGGTACTTTTTTAGCCAGCTGTACAGTTTTCGACGAGATTCTTGAGATTAATACCTATATAGGTAATTATTAACACCGCTATAAATGTATTCAGTTGCAATTATAGCCATCGTATTCTGTCTTTTGAGAGAAAAAAGAACTTACTGTTAAATTCAGTCCTTGCCACCAGAGAAAATTAAGGATCACCTGTAGTTTTTGCAGAAAACATTATTCATTAGAGGGGAACATCAAAGATAGTCACTGTCTTTTCCCCAGTTGTCATGGCTTTAAATTATTTGGCAAAAAGTGCTGTTAAAGAATGTCTTCAAGAATTTCTGAAAAAGAAAAGGGTCATAAAGTCTTATCACCTTCCATTAGTAAGTCCCAAACATTGTGGGAGTTTAAGGCATAAATGTGACTACAGCTCGCAGGTCCCCCCCTGTATAACTTTTATGAAGCTCCCCTTCTTACCTTCTTACCTTCAGCTGCTTCCCTCCCCCAATGGAAAGGGAAAGCCAGACTTCTCCCTCCCTCCTCCTCTAGGGCCCCCTCTGATGCACCCTGGGCTTTCTCCACTCATCTAGAACCACATCAGTGTGACTGCAGTGATAGGGCGTCCCACCTGCATTATTTCCCAACTGCAGCCACTAAGTCTCCTCTGCCTACCTCTCAGTCTGAGTTTCTATGCACATCATTTGCAGAAGACTAAGAGGAAGGTGCAGACTGAATGCTGCATGAGGAAAGCCCTGCCACTGCCACTTTGCTGATTTGTTGGTCTGTTGATGGGAGGGCAAGCAGAGCAATTGCTACAGTTAATGTCCATTTCAAGCAATGACAAGAAAAGTATTCAAAAATTGATGATCAAGACTCAAGAGAACTGTTACAGGAGGAAAATCACAAAAATGAGAGGATTACCTACTGGGATTCCTCAAGAAGACCTTTCAAAAACATGCCAAGGAATTTTTGAGTATCTTCTTTAAGATACTACTGATATCTTGATTGACAGAGTACACCAAATCCAGCTTCACAACAGATCAGAGTCCAACTTAAAATGTCCTGTGCAGAGTGCATTTTCCCCCCTTATTAAATACTGATGTAAAATGGAGTGTCTGGCAATGTTTGTTGTGGGGTGAGGAAGGGGTACCGTGAGGACATACTTGCTATAGGTGGTGGGTAGGGGGAGTTTAAGGTGATTACCAAATGGCCCTGATGCCGCTGAACTCTGTTATCAGTTCAGCATGGAGAAGCAAAAAGGGAGAAGAGCAGGAGAGAGAAGTACGTCAGGCACAAGTCTGCTCTATATTTCCATAGCCTTACTCCACTCCCCTTTAGCCTGGACCTTTGTGTAACCCCCTCTGCTGGTGAAACCTGGTGAGTCCCACACCTACTGCAACCCCCTAGTGACACCACTGCCAAGGGGTCTCCTTGCTCATGAACTGCATAGCAACTGCAATGGCTATTACTATGCCTGCCTTCAGTGCTGCAGGTTGTCCTGGTCACTAGGATAGTGATGGAAGACAGGAAACGACCATTGCATTAAACTAAATGAGAAGCTTGTCTTCTATTTTCTATTTTTACCTTCACCTTCTAATGCAAAAAGAGGAAGAGAGCAAGAACCCTGAATAACGGTTGCACCGCACACGTAATTAATCAATTACCAATACTTTATTATGCATGATAGATACAAAAATTAAAACAGGAATTAAAAACAATGTTTGCATAAGATACCTACAACACTACAACACAAAAGTGGAAGTAGCCAAACAGTAATCTCCCTGTTGCTATCCAATGAATCCCTCTGATCAACCACATGCAAAAAGGAGCGAGTAATCACCTCTGTTGCAATGGACCTGGGTCCAGTACTATGTATGGTACTGAATTAACTATGCCAACGACATGCAAAATAACTGCATGGAAATTATATTGTGCTCAAACAAAAGTGATAATGCCACACCTGCTAAATAAACAAAGTGAATCTGGGGTACTATTGAACATGAATAGAAACCTGTAGATCAATATAAATTAAGTGACAAGGTGTGCACAGTGGCACAATGGAGTAAGTGACCATACACTAGCAGGGCCGGATTTACCATAAGGCACTGTAGGCACATGCCTACAGGTGCCTGATTATGGAAAGGCGGCTCACTGCCCTCACCGAGCGCATCCTTCCCTATGCAGAGTCCTGATGAGAGTGTAAATAAGAGGTTACTCACCCAGCTCTCGACATTCCACTGATGAGATCTCCCTTCAGTCAGGGGCACCTCTAGCTACTTAATACTGAGGTTCCTCTAGCTACCTAATACTTGGAGGCACTTCTTCTTAATATTCAGGGTAGTTTTGGCTACCTAATACTAAGGGACATCTGTAGCTACCTATCACCGGCAAGGGAACTAAGGGAAAAGTGACAGCTGGGACTGCCAGCACACTTCTGGTGCAGTTCGGAGGTAGTTGTAGGTTCATGGAGGCTGAAGTCAAAGGTGCCAGAACATCTGTGCCTATGGGCTCCTGTTAAGTAAATCAGGGCCTGTACACTAGCATAGTTACCAAAACAATGTCCAGATCGTTCCTGGTGGAAAGTGGTGAAACAGCAATTGGGTAGGGAGTGAAGAGGCCCCACATGTGGTGTGGTTAAGTTAACCACTTCATCAGGAGCTGTTGGCTGGTCCACTGGTTGCCCTTAAATACCAGGTGTATGGCTGAATTAGCATGGGTGGCACAGGAGCTATTGAACTGCCAATTTCTCATTCTCTGCATCCCACGTTACACATCCGCAGCGATATGGCGGCTGGAGTGCAGAGCCAGAAGATAAACTATATCCAGGAAATGACATCAGCAGCAGGGAGAGTGCCAATCCTTGCCATGCTGTGAAGTGCAAATGGGAAGTGCCAGTGTGATCCATCCCAAACAAAGTGCCAGTGCACTACTGTTTTTAATTTTTGTATCCATCATGAATAATAAAGCATTGGTAATTGATTAATTACATGTGCAATGCAACCATTATTTAGGGTTCTTGCTCTCTTTGTATGGTTTCTATCTCCCTGGGTTTTTATGCTCTATTCTGCATGTGATGAACTATAATTTTTGCTTCACCTCCTAATGGATGCTTGGTTCAGCTTCTGTACATTTGGATTATGTAAATACAAACACCTGCGATCTCAAATTTATGAGATGTGAAGTGCACACATGTCTTCATAGGTAAGGATTTCTAATTGATTTTTTAGGTGTGCTGGGATAAGTGTTTGTATTTTATGCCAGTAGATTGTCACTGTGGTTATGTATTAAACCAGAGTTGCAGTGTATCCCCTGTACCAGTTTGAATATGAAGCCTACTGTAACACCTATTGTCATGTTATGGGATGGTGAGATGTCACTTATTTGTGAAGGTTCTTGTTTATCCAGGTCACGGTAGTGTATACGTAAAGTAAAATAAGGTAGTTTGAAACTACCTTATTCTTCTTTTGTGGTAGATATCACTTGAAGGCATAAACGGCAGCAGTTAAAAATATGGGGCAAACATAAAGTAAAATTAGGTCAAGATGAAGCACACAATATGCCTTTGTCTGGATTTCTTGCTGCTGTGCGGCTTCTGTCTATAGGTAAGTCTTACCATGGATATAAGACAGCAGTGCAAGAAAACACATGAATTCGAGTGTAACCTTTGCTTGTCTAAGAAAGAGCATGATTTTGGTAAAATGATTTTTTACAAAAGACTGAAATCCCTGGGAAAGTTTATCTGTAAAGCAGGATTTTCTTTTGCGCATTTTGCCTTCAAATTTGTTTTAGCAGGCATATTTCTTAAGCCTCGTGTAATCAAATGATACTAAACAATATGGATGAGTCATTTCTTTTCCTCTTTTTTGATATTACATGACACCATCACAGGAGTAGTTTTATGAATATATGCTTTGGCAGAAAAGGTCTTTTTATTTAAAGATCTTTGACTAAAACTAATGTTCACATGCTATACTTAAAGGAAACCAGAGACAAGATTAACTACAAGTTTTATACATACCTGGGGCTTCCTCCAGCCCCATCCACATGGATAGCTCCCACGCCGCCGTCCTCAGCCTTCTCCAGCTCCGATACTGGGTCCCGTAACTTTGGCCAGTCGTGGCCAGTCTGCACAAGAGAAGTGCGCCCTCTACATGTCTCTCCGGCAGCTGCCGGAAAGATACAGGTACATAGAGGGCACACTTCTCTTGCGCAGATTGGCCACAACTGGCCGAAGTTACGGGACCCGGTACCGAAGAGGGAGAAGACTGAGGATGGCGGCATGGAGTGATCCATGCACATGGGGCTGGAGGAAGCTCCAGATATGTGGAAAACGTGTAGTTAACCTCGTCTCTGGCACACTTTAACGCAACCGAGCTAGCTTTTTGGGTCTGCCTTAGCTGAGAACTGAATGTGTGTAAAGGCCCCCTTAAATGTTGAAATCTGGAATGCTGGATCTTTAAATGACGCTGGCCCCCAAGAATATTGTTCTCCTCCGGATGTACCCTTCTTAGCCTATGTTGCACCATCGTCCGCTGCAACATCATCCCTGCCTACAGTAGAGCAAGGCATCTGTACAGGAATTGAGTCCCAATACTTTCGGGCAACAACAGTTGTGCATGTAGGTATACATACATTTGCAGATTTGTGTTAGAGTTGGTAAACAATTGATATTTACCAGATACTATTCATTCAATTGATCTACCAACTTACCTTGGTAGATATTAGACAAAGGTTCTGCAGAAATCTTGAATAATATCAATTTTGCTGCTGGCATGAGGACAGTATCTAATACAACTTAGCAGCTCCCACAAAGGGGAGAAACTACATCCATGTCATCTTGTTACACCTGCCACTTAGAGATTAGTCTTACTTGCTTGGATTAAAAAGTTAAGGTTTGGTGTCAGAAAGGTGTTAATGTTTAGGGGAAAAGTTAGGGTTATCTATTAGGAAAATATTAATGCTGACCATTAGATCAATGTACCATTCAGTAAATTATGCAGTTAGAATTTTTTTTTTTAAGTGCTCTTGAACTTGACAGGAAACATTTAAAGTCTATCAATAGAGATAGAAGACATACAATTACTTTCATGTTGATAACTTAACATGCTTTGACTTCTACATATACAGGTGAGTGCTGGGTAACTTAAAGGACAACAGTAGTGAGAAGAATATGGAGGCTGCCATAGTTATTTCCTCTTAAACAATACCAGTTGCCTGGCAGCCCTACTGATATATTTGGCTGCATTACCGTCTGAATAACACCATAACAGAAAAGCATGCAGCTAATCTTGTCAGATCTCACAATAATGTCAGAATCACCTGATCTGCTGCTTGCTTATACAGGGTCTATGGTTGAAAGTATTATACTGAGCATACACGGGTCGTTTTTTTCTTATCAATCGAGTCGCTGATGGCTCGATTGATAATATCTGACATGTCCGATCAGCGCCTGGATCGATTCCGCGCTCGATACCCACAGGCGGAACAATAGGAGAAAACGAGCAGAAGATAAGAAGCGCCCGCGGGGATGAGCGGGAATCGATGCAGGCGCCCGCGGGGGACGAGCAGGGACGCGCGGGGACGCGGTGGGAGTCGATCCGGTGGCTAATCGAGCCGCAGAAACGGATCATGTATTCCCAGCATTAGAGGCAGAGGATCAACAGGATAGCCAGGCAACTAGTATTGCTTAAAAGGAAATAAATATGGCAGCCTCCATATGCCTCTCGCTTCAGTTGTCCTTTAGCAAAAATATAGACTAGAACAAGTAGCAAATGCATATCCCACCTCATTTCATCTCTTATTTCCAAGAGCTGTTCACTAAGGCAAGTAGCACACATATTATAATTGTACATGTTTTGGTGCACATGGCAAAATGTGCAATTCTGCTCTGGTCCTTATAGTCAATGGCCCACTTGGAAATCACATGTTTGTGTTTGTTTACTTCTACCGTTCACTTTTTTTTGCTGTGATTTTAAATTGCACAGCAGTTTACTCTTTCCCACAAGATGCATTAATTTCCAAATAAAATACAGCACATTGTGACGCAATCTAAAAAATGTAAAACGGTTGCAGAAAATCATGTGAGGGAAACGCGATCACAAACACAATATGAATGCAGAACGCCTGGAAATTCCTGAAAATCTCCAATGCCAATGTGCTCCCAGCCTTCCTGGCAGTAGCATAGCTAAGGAGCTGTGGGTCCTGGTGCAAGTTTTACATTGGGCCCCCCAAGCACTCTACACATAGCAATTGATACGATGCACCAAAATCTGCCAAGGACAACCACAGTGTCAGAGGTGCAAGACAGGGGATCGGGAACAGTTTGTTAATGACTACTGCTATTTAAAGCATCTCTAGAAGTGAGTATTATCAGCACAGGACCAATAATGAGCTAATACTGCAGTTGAGGGAGGGCCCCTCTGGCCCAAGGGCCTTGATGCGGTTGCAACCTCTGCACCCCCTATTGTTACGCCACTGCTTCCTGGTAAAAATAGATCCAAAATCCTGATGCAGAGATCCTCCCAAACTAGTCCACTAGGACTGTTCTTTATAACATTTTCCATTTTTGGACATTAGCTTAGAGAACACTACATCCTTTAAAATATGAAATATCAGTTGCTACATCCATTTATAGTTTTTAGTGTGAAACATTTTCTTCTGAATGGTCCTATTCCTAGCTCAGCTAGTAACCACCTCAACCTGTATGTACCAAACAAAGGGCAAATGCCTAGCAACATAATTCTACATACTTGTAGTGCAATTCAGTTTTGACCAAGTTCTGTACTCAAATAAATATGTATTTCAACAGAGGTCACAAACACTTAAAACATAATTTGCTAAAGATTCTTCATTGCAAGTATGCATGAGAATTAGATTGCTTCAATAGATAAACAGTAATTAATGTTGCATGTTCATCATGACATGCAGAATAGAACAGGATGACATTTAAATCTATTGTCACATTTCAAAAAGAAGCTGTCTTTATTTTATTTTATTTTGCAGCAGATGCACCGACTTTTCTTATTTGATCAGTGGAATAAGTTCTCTTTCCAGGAGTATTATTTGATCATCGCTGCAGCGATTCTTAAAATGCAGTAGATTAAAAAAAAAAATCAGCCTCTCTACAATGTGCCTGATTCATCCCTGGGATGGCACAAGACACAGAATAGAAGCTTTGTGCCCAATATCAATTTAAATATAGGACCCATGTAGTGAAAAACAAATAGACCTACCTCTTTAATTCAACATCTGCACCAATAACAACTAATCTAATTTTTACCTTACATTTTTATGAGCAGTAATTGCAAAAACAACATTTCTTGCCATGTGGTGAAACTAGCTTATTGAACTCAAGCTGTAGGAGGGATAATTATACAGGTCCATTTTGGTAAGATTTCCATAATGAACTCCTTGTATTTACTCTTCGATAGGCCTAGGAATATTTCCACAATATTGTAAACATTCCAAGTGACAACTAAATTGAATCATCTGCAAGGGCTGCAAATGTTCTGGATTAAGGGAAAGTGTGTCTATGGGTTTGATTTTTGTCAATGTTGTTTATTTTTTAAAGATGGCACTGTGAAAATGACAGAACAAAAAAAAAATAGTGGCAATTTGGTTTGTTTTTAAAGACAGTAGCTATAGATGAAAATACTTAAAAGGTCAGAATTGGATAAAGGTTCTCTTCCTCTTTTATGACGTGATCGGTGCACCAGAATATGTCATAAACATTGTTTTATAAAAAAAAAAAGAGGAGCTTGCAAAATTAAGGACATTTTTTTTCACTGCAAAAATAATTTTTTATCAAAAGACACATTTTTGCAAAAACACGTTGAATTTTCCCAGATATTTTTTTCTTGCGGAAATAGGAATTCTGCAAAAATGATCATGTTTGTGAAAATGCATATTCTCGTGACTTATTGGCTTTACTGCATTTTCATTCAAATTATTATATTGTTATGGGAATCTATGAAAAAGTTTATAAAACATTTTGGCACAGCAAAAATAGCTGTATTCATTGCTGATGGCCCCCAAAATTGTAACATTTTCAGATTTCTGCAGAACAACATGATCATCTGGCAGAATGGCCACATATTCAGCTAATTATAAAATGATACATTTGAATATTCATAAATGTATCACGCACCTTGTCATGAAATACAAACATACCAGAAGAGGAGAAAAAGATGGAGAGGAGGAGGGAGGATTAGAAAATTCTGATAAAGTTTTAACTAATAAAGGTAAAACAGATCAATGTTGGATCAACTATTTTGTTATTGAAACTACTGTAACACCTCAATTTACATTCCACTTTGAGATCTTAGTTTCTTATTTTATAATGCTTTCTACTTATTTTCATTTGTGGTCAGGGCTGGATTTACCATAAGGCACTATAGGCACATGCCTACAGGCGCCTGATGATGGAAAGACAGCTCACTCCCCTCCCAGAGCGCCTCCCTCCCTTCTTCCCTATGGATAGTCCTGAGCGGAGTTAAAATGAGAGGTTACTCACCTGGCTCTAATCATTTCACTGACAAGATCTCCCTTCAGTCGGTGGAAACTCTAGCTACTTAATACTGAGGGTACCTCTGGCTAACCAATAGTAAGGGGCACTCGTTGCTACCTATAAGGGAGGGAAGTAAAAAAGAAGTGCGGGTGGGCCAGTCAGCACACTTGTGGTGCGGTTCAGCTGCTGTTTGTAGGTTCATGAAGGGTGAAGTCTAGGGTGCCAGGACATCTGTTGTGTGGTAACAATCTAATGTTTGATATACAAGAGGCCCCGATTTCCTATCTCCAACATATGCAATCTGATTCAGAAACAGGAAGTAAAACTTTAACATTCCTAGACATCATCTTTGTCCTGCTGATTTTAGCTTTTTAATCATGTTGAAGTGTGTTTTTAAATTACTAGAAACTGATTGAATCACTATAACGGACAGACACTCCTTTTAACATTATCTGCTATGAAGGTATTTGCTATGCTTTGAGGTAATTATTACACATCAGAATTTAAAAAGCTTAAAACCCATAATATTTACTTTCTAAAATACTTTTTTTTCCCAACAGAAGTGAAGTTTTACTTTGCAGTATAAAACAGTAGTATTCAATGCCACAGAGCAGTAGCAGTCAAGCACATACATTCTTGGGGCATATGTACATTAAATGCGTGCTTGGTATGGTTTCTCTATGAATCTGCTAGAAGCAATGTTAAGCAATTAAAGTGAAGGTTTATTGTTCAGATTGCCTCCACAAAAGGCCTGCAGCTGCATACTTTACCAACTCTCCCATCCTAGGACCCTTTAGGAACCTTACCTGCTGTATCTGACTTCTAGCAGTAGTACAACCACTCCCTGATGCTGGATCTGCACACATAGCCATTTTTAGATACAGCCAGCCCCAGGGGAAGTTGGGAAGATACGAGGCACACTGCATGAAACATGGACTGGGGCAGCTGGAAGTAAGCTGAATCAGGGCATGCATTGAAATTTCTTAGGATGAGTAGTATATGTATATCCTATTTAACAAAATACTAGGGTAGCTGTGTCTGCCTGCATGTGTGAATGTCCACTGGCCACACATGCGCACAATGGCACACTGATACATTTACTGGTGGTGGGAGTGCTCGGTGTGCAGATGTGGTGGTGGCAGGAAAGGCATCCTAAGAGACTGGCAGTTGTCCATGACAGCAACTCGGTGGCAGCACGGTGGTGTAGTGGTTAGTGCTCACGCCTTGCAACACTGGGTCCCTGGTTCAAATCCCAGCCAGGTCAACATTTGCAAGGAGTTTGTATGTTCTCCCTGTGCCTGTGTGGGTTTCCTCCCACATCCCAAAAACATACAGATAGGTTAATTGGCTTCCCCCTAAATTGGCCCTAGACTATGATACATACACTATACGATACATAGAGACATATAAGACTATGCTAGGGACTAGATTGTGAGCCTCTCTAAGGGACAGTTAGTGACAAGACAATTTATACTCTGTACAGCACTGCGTAATATGTCAGCGCTATATAAATACTAAAATAAATAAACTGGCAGCAGGAGCGCTAAGTGCACAGAGGATGTGTGGGTTACGGGGTAAAATCTATGCCATCAGCTTTTCTCCCAATCTGAACTTTACATGCACCACTAAAATAAGTGTTAAAGGGAACCTGAAGCGAGGAAAATTATTTAACATAAACACATGACGTAGCTGCAAATGAATATTACATACCAACCTCACCGTCAGTTCCTCTCAGAGGCTCACCATTTTCTTCTTACAGTGATCCCTTCCAATTCTGACAAAATGTTGTCAGAACTGAAATATACCAGTTGCTGTGTAAGTTATATATATCAGTTACAACTGAATGTGTGAGGTAATGTCCATGTTCCCCTATGGCTCAAGTGGGTGATATTACAGTTTAACAGTGTGCTGACCAGGAAGCTGTTAGGGGGTAATGGCCATATTTAAAATGGAGGACGGAGAAATGCACTGATCACAGTGGACAAATGGGACACAGGAGAGGTAAGTATGACCTGTGTTTGTTTGTTTTTTACTTTGTATTTTCAGTTCAGGTTCTCTTTAAAGGCCGACAAATACTAACTGAGGGTGGCCTTATCTTTCAAACTGTCAATTACATCCTGAACAGAAACTGATCAAAAAGTAGTAATCATTTTACTAATCTTGGGTCTTGAGGACTTTGCCACTTTTGCAAATCAATAAAAAGGTTTATTTTAGATGAAAAGTCATCAAACAACAAAGTAAGGGTTTCTTAAAGTTCCAGGAAAAATTATTTGAGGACATTGCAGTGAAGCTGTTTGGTCCATGCAAATGAAGTGAAGCTGATTGCTTGATGATATTTCAGGTTTGCTCCGATGTTATAAGAGAGCTCAAGGGCTCTAAATCTTCAAGTAAAAAACACATAGATTAAGGCACATCACCTCCAGTTAAGATGTTTATATAAGTAATAAGGGAGGTGCTAAAGGGGGTGTGGCCAAGCACGCAGAATAAATCAGTTAACACAAGACAATGGCCTCAAATCACTAAGCTTATCTCCTGTATTTAATAATGTTTCTGAGCTGTTTCTAGTGTTATCACCATGGTATTAAGGCATGTAGTAACTTAACTCTTCTGTCTGCAATGCTGGGTACACACGTTACGTTTTTTTGTGCGATTTAGCCAACCGATTGTTTTTTTGGCACGATTTCACACTTGATTTCGCACTCGATTCTCTTATCCTAATTCGTTTTTCTTATCTTTTTCCATTTACCGCTATGAGAAATCGAGCACTGAAACAATCGGGAGCCATATCGGACATGACGAATTTTATCTATCTGATCCATCTAAAAACTTAACTTGTGTACCCAGCATAAGTTAAGGAGAGATCTCTAAAGTTAACATTTCAATCCCTAAAATAACTACAGAATTCTAAAGTTAAAGACAAGCTTTAATTAACTGCATGTGAAAATAACTACAGAGGAGGTAACTTAAAGTAAACCAGAGACGAAGCAGCCTTATGTATTTTACCATATATATCAGTGGGAACATTAGACAAAACACCTACCCTGCTCTCTGTTTCATTCTTCACTGCTCAACCTTCTTCTTATTAGCCCTGATAAAATTCCCAACTGAGCATTCAGTCTGGCTTTGCTCAGGAATCATTATAGCTGAGTTTGTCTTCTCTAAAGTCTTTTCAAGCCCAAGCCTGCCGCCTTCTGGCTCTGCTATCAGCTATAATGATTCCTGAACAAAGCCAGACTGAATGCTCAGTCAGGGATTTTATCAGGGCTGATAAGAAGCAGGCTGAGCAGTGAAGGATGAAACAGAGAGCAGGGTAGATGTTTACTCTAATGTTCCCACTGATATAAATGGTAAAATACATGAGGGTGATTCGTCTCTGGTTCACTTTAAGGACAGAAATGATAAGGCAAGCTGAATTAAGACTGAAAATACCATCGATGTGTGGAGGTAAGTTTTCTCTTGCCTTATTATCTCCAGCATGATCTTAGTGAATGGAGGCCATTATATTGTTTTGTAACAAAGGCTATGGCATTTAACTTAGCTGTGGGGATAGCAGTGGTTACTGAATGATTTCCAGATGTTAGCTGAATGAATACACTGATGCAGGTAAATAGTAAACACGAAGATCTTCATGTTTACTATTTAGCTTCATCAGTGCTTTACTTCAGCTAACATATGGAATATGCCTGAAGAAGGTGACTAGATCCCAAAAGGCTTGCATAATTTAACTTTATCAGTTAGCCATTAAACGGTATTACTTAAACTATATTTTTTCTAACTACATCATTTGTTTGGCTACCACGATACAGAAACGTGTTTGCTACTATCATCATGTGAGTGTGCAAAGGGTTAATTGACTTTGCTTTAAATCTTCAAGGTTAGTTTAGGGAGACCTGTTGTCTCATGGAAGCTGTCACCCTTACCCCTAGAATTGTAAAAGAGGTTCTCCAACACTTTGGTTGGCAAAGTGCTGATATTAACTTTTGTGTCTTTAATTGTGGCAATAGAGTGAGTAGAAGAGTTTAGAAATGTATTTGATAGGGTTGCAACCTTTGTTCCCATCTTTGAAGTACTGTTTAACTTTTACAAGAGGAGACAAAAGTTTTGTGTGTTTGTAGCCAATGTCACATGATTGTTTGGCAAAGCAGTAGTAGTCCGGTGTTAGTCGTAGAGCAGAAATGCAGACATCAAACCAACAAACCTACCTTTAATACCTTTAATGACTAACTTTACATGGCTAATTGCAATGTGTCTGTATGGTTCTGATCCAGTTCTGTATAATGCCTGAAGAAGAAATTTAACATTCCTAAAGCTTTCAATTGACCATGTACAGTTAGTCATTAAAGGTATTACCCGAATCAGCGTTTGTTGATTGTTTGGCAAGTAACCAGTTATTATGATTTTTCATGGAAGGGTTAGCTTTGTATAGGGATAAAGCTGTTCTTGGCTCATGGCTGGCTCTTAAAGGGAACCTAAACTGAGAAGGATATTGATTTTTCCTTTTAAAATAATACGAGTTGCCTGACTCCCCTGCTGATCCTGTGTCTCTAATACTTTTAGCCACATCTCTTCAACAAGCATGCAGATCAGCTGCTCTGAGTGAAGTCAGACTGGATTAGCTGCATGCTTGTTTTAGGTGTGTGATTCAGTCACTACTGCAGCCAAAGAGATTAGCAGGACTGCCAGGCAACTGGTATTGTTTAAAAGGAAACATCCATATCCCTCTCAGTTAAGGTTCGCTATAAGGTATAAACACATGTGATAATAGCCATCAGCCAAACCGGCTGATGATGACCATTTCAGCTGACGATCATTTTGTGTGTAGAGCAGTCTTGGATTGATACGGCTTGTGCATTGTTGGTCATTAAGGAAATACTGTGCAGGATCCTTAACAACCTCAGTGCCTGAGCACCGATGCTGCACTGGAATTTTCTCTGTTGTGCACCAATCGTTGTCTCTATACTCCCTCTATAGCAACAGAATGTATTGTACCCTTTCTTGACAACATAAAAGCTGAAATGAAGGAGGCCATAAGTTTCATCTGTCGCTTTGAAAAAGCCCTGTTGGCGGGGTGAAACGCGTCAGCAGGTGGGAACCAGCAATGTGAGTGCTCACATGACCCACTACACCGCCGAACACCGAATACCGTTGACTTCAGGGTCTGCCCGGGTGGATGAATAGTAGAGGTGAAACGCGAGTGGGGGGGTTTTGCTCCCATGCAGCTCCTGAATACTACAACCCCAGGAGACCAGAGGAAGTTGTGAGATTTAGCAAACTTGCACCAGGCACAATCAGGTTGGACACATTGTGATAAAAAGATGCCTCGTATGTTTGTAGGAGGGACTTGTGCCATTACATAGTCATCATTGGAAGCTTTCTGATGACGCCGGAAGCCGGCGAAACTAGTTAGAGCGATACCCTGTATGGGACGCCGTCCCGCCACGCGGACCTCACAGCACGCCTTCCCACCACCGCTCACACATATTCCAACAGATCGAGGAATGATTGGAGCAGCGGACATCCAGGACAGTGCTTTTGCCCATTGCAGGCTGGACTTTACAACTGTCTGGCACAACCCTTTGAAACTCTGCTAGTCTGCCACCACACGTGAGTCAGCCCCCTTTAGGGCCGGTGAATCCTACCCAGCCGTCACTGTGGGCAACCTGGCAGTCTCAATCCCTGGTGTGCACGCTACAGCCCGGCACACAAACATCAAGAGTACTGTTGCATAATCTCAGCTCCTCAGGAAACCTATGAAGTCCTTGGTATGGTGAGATTTCCATGCATGCTTGCTTTTCCATTTGGATGTTGCTGCCATTATATGCTTATTTACGCTGCCCGCTGGAACTTTCACCCTTGCATGTCTGTCTGCTGATGTGTTAATCCATGTTGCCTGCTGTAACTCTTGTACCTGCAAACTTTTTTGCTGACTCCACATGGTGAACTGTTATTACGGTCCGGTTTCTTCTGCACTGTCTCAATGTTGCACTGTATGATTTAGTGCGAACTGTACCCTTTGACATACATTAGGACTTATTTGCATTGGCCAGTGCTATAGGTTATGCAGGTGTGGTGACAGTGGGAAGTGTGAGCATCTGTGTGGCCATCAGTTGCTCTCAGTTATAACTGAAAGAAAACTGATTTTCAAAGTAATGTCCATGTTTTCCTATGGCACCTTTCACACTTAACGCATTTTAACTGAAATCTTTTTCACAATGCCCTGCTATGGAAAAAACGCATACCAACGCGTACTAATGCACACTAATGCACACTAATGCACACCAACTGATTAAGTGTAAATGGGCCCTTTGGGCCCATTTACACTTAATCAGTAGAGATGGCCCGAACCATTCGCCGGGCGAATCTCTCTGTGCCCTGTACTACTTCCGGGTCGCTATGACCCGGAGTAGTACGCCTGCGCTGGCCCAGGGGTGCGCATCCTAGATCGTGCTCCTGTTGCCGGGCACTCTCTGCGCATGAGCGTGACGTCACGCATGACATCACACACATGCGCAGAAAGTGCCCGGCAACAGGAGCGTGATCTAGGACGCGCACCGCTGGGCCAGCGCAGGCGTACTACTCCGGGTCATAACGACCCGGAAATAGTACAGGGCACAGAGAGACTGAGATGTTCGCTGACGAACAGTTCGGGAACCGTTCGCGCCATCTCTAGTAATCAGTTGGTGTGCGTTAGTGTGCGTTAGTACGCGTTTTTTCCATAGCAGTTCATTATGAAAAAGATTTCAGTTAAAACGCGTTAAGTGTGAAAGATGCCATAGGAAAACATGGGCATTACTTTGAAAATCAGTTTTCTTTCAGTTATAACTGAGAGCAACTGATTAAGTGTTAGGGCCCGTTTCCACTTGTAAGTGTATCTAGCCACATCGCATCACTTCCGCCGCTGGCCGCATCACTTGCGGAAGTCCATGGAGGAGATGGGACACGGCTATGGGCGGATGCGGGCGTGCGAAACTCTGCAGAATGCTGCAGATTTTTGGATTGCTACGCACCACACAATATGCACGCAGTGGAAACTCTTCCACTGGCGTGCATGTGTTTCAGCACACTTGCGGTGTGATGCGGCTATGTAGCCGCATCGCACCTCTCCTAGTGGAAGCAAGCCCTAAACGGGGCCTAACCAAACTGCTCCTAGTTTCTAATTCCTAACTTAGCTGTACGTCCTTCCTGATGCCTAACCCTAAACTCCAAACTTATGAAACCCCCTCCTTGATGACTAACCCTTTCCTGCCACCTAACTTACACGTCTGCTAAATACCTACCTTTAACCCCCAGAAATGTATGACTGCGAACCTTCCCTGCTGCCTAACTGTAAGCATAACCCTAACCTCCTAACTCTAAATCTTAACCCAACAGTTTTGCCTGACATGAATCTTCCTGCGGTGGTAAACAACTCTTACTGCTACCTGGTATTCGCCTTTCATCACTTTGTTCTCAGCTTTTTCTGAACAGTGGCGCTGGATTGTTGAATCGCAAGGCACAGGCTATCTTCTACAGTGCCTTAAATAGGTTCCAGTGTTTATAGCCAAATGGCAACACTCAGTCAATACATTTTATCCAATAGCTACAACTTACCTATAGCAGTAACTGAGTGGAGAGTGGAGACACCAAAATCAAGCAACTGGTGATAGAGAGTGGCTGTAGCCATTCATTTCTATAAAGTGTATAGCAGCATTTAAAGCAGACCTCCAGAGTATTTAAAAAAATCCTGCAGCCTGCTAGAAAAAAAAAGTTATAACTACCTGAGAAACCATGTCCCGGCCAAGCCATCCTGAAGACCCTGCATCACTCGACTTCTGGCGCCTGGCCCCTCCTCCCTGTATTGATGCAGAGCAATGTACTATATTGATGCAGAGCAGTGCTCCTGAGCTGCTGCTATACTTCAGTTGGCTGGTTTATGATCACATGTTGTTTCTAAAAATCCCATGGCCTAGAGAATCAACGATAGAGCACCAGAATATCTCATCCTTTTTGTAAATGCAACTGACTTATGGGCATGAATAGAATTTGTAACCTAAAAAAGTGATGAGGCTACTCTAGTGGGCAGATGCAATATGGAACTAAATGTGTGCCTTTTCACATCTGTTTAACCTTCCTGGCGGTAATCCCGAGCTGAGCTTGGGCTGAGATTTACTTACCCAGAGTGGTAAGCCTGAGCTCAGCTAGGGGCTGGCCCAAAACTGCCACGCACTGGCTTTTTCTGAGTCATGTGTGCGATTGGTGCTGCCAGCGGGACCCAGGCTTCTCCCCCAGCCGCCAGGATCCCCTTAGCTTCATTCTTCTTCCGGTGATCCCCGGTGGCCAATCAGGACACCAAGTGGTAGTTTGTGGTAGTGGGCCTGACATCGGGTGGCGTGACATCATCGAGGGTGGGTAAAAAATTAAAGTGGGCCCAACGCCCTGCCTGATCGCCCATCTGTGCATATATATATATATATATATATATATATATATATATATATATATATATACAGTGGCTTGCAAAAGTATTCGGCCCCCTTGAAGTTTTCCACATTTTGTCACATTACTGCCCCAAACATGAATCAATTTTATTGAAATTCCACGTGAAAGACCAATACAAAGTGGTGTACACGTGAGAAGTGGAACAACAGTCATACATGATTCCAAACATTTTTTACAAAAGTTAGGTGTGCGTAATTATTCAGCCCCCTAAGTCAACACTTTGTAGAACCACCTTTTGCTGCAATTACAGCTGCCAGTCTTTTAGGGTATGTCTCTACCAGCTTTGCACATCTAGAGACTGAAATCCATGCCCATTCTTCTTTGCAAAACAGCTCCAGTTCAGTCCGATTAGATGGACAGCATTTGTGAACACCAGTTTTCAGATCTTGCTACAGATTCTCGATTAGATTTAGATCTGGACTTTGACTGGGCCATTCTAACACATGGATATGTTTTGTTTAAACCATTCCATTGTTGCCCTGGCTTTATGTTTAGGGTCGTTGTCCTGCTGGAAGGTGAACCTCCGCCCCAGCGCCCCAGTCTCAAGTCTTTTGTAGACTCCAAGAGGTTTTCTTCCAAGATTGCCCTGTATTTGGATCCATCCATCTTCCCATCAACTCGAACCAGCTTCCCTGTCCCTGCTGAAGAGAAGCACCCCCAGAGCATGATGCTGCTACCACCATATTTGACAGTGGAGATGGTGCGTTCAGAGTGATGTGCAGTGTTAGTTTTGCGCCACACATAGCGTTATGCATTTTGGCCAAAAAGTTCAATTTTGGTCTCATCTGACCAGAGCACCTTCTTCCACATGTTTGCTGTGTCCCCCACATGGCTTGTGGCAAACTGTAAACGGGACTTCTTATGCTTTTCTGTTAGCAATGGCTTTCTTCTTGCCACTCTTCCATAAAGGCCAACTTTGTGCAGTGCACGACTAATGTGGTCTGGCTGTGTGGATGGCCGCCTGCTGTGTGGACGCCAGCTGGAGTTCTTTCCTGGGCCCCTGGAGGATGGATCTGGGCAGGCTGCGGCAGGCTGCGTACTGTCTCTCTGCAGCGCAGCTACTGGCACCTGTGGGTGGTGGTGGGTGTGCGGCGAGGCAGGGTGAGGTGAGGTCTGTGGTGGGCCTGGCAGGCTGGCGGCTGTAGGTCGGACTTTGGCGGCGAGTGCGGATGCCGGTGCCGCCAGTATGACGCCATGTGTTGGCTGGCCGGGTCAGACGCCGTGCAGGGGGCGGAGCTACTCACGCTCCACGGCTTCATCCTCCTGCCTTGTTAATGAAAATCCATGCCCCCTGCCAGGTGCTCCACTTCTGATTGGGGCAGGGGGTGGAAGTGGCTGTCAGGGGCCGGAAGATGAGGCCGGCCAACGTATCGAGCGAACTGCGGCCGTGTTAACAAATACATTCGGGGCACACAGTTGGGGCACCCCAGTAAATAGATTAGGGGCACCCAAAGGCCCTGTTTGGGGCACGAGCCCCCCTAAAAAAGGGCTAGCAATGCCCCTGGTTGTGGTAATGCATTTTTTCTACACAAATCCCATTTCTGAGTTCCAATTTCCGAGTAGTGTTTTTGGTTATATTTTGCATTCTCTGATTGGCCAAATACTTCTGAGTTGACTCTGCATTCTCTAAATGGTCCATTGTTTCCAAGTTCTGTAATTGGGCTAAAATTACGGAATTGTTGTAATGCAGCATTTCCAAAGAAATCTTATTTCCAAATTCCATTTTCCAATCAGAAATACAGATTCCTGATCGGAAATGTGTACATTTTAATCCCACGAAATCTGAATCAGCTTCCCAACGCATTTGGAACACTTGTTTATACTGTACAGATGTCCCTAAGTATTAGTAATTTATTAAGCTAAATATATACAATATATAAAATTGTTATTCTGTTGAGAAAATCCTAAAGATCAGAAATGGTACATTTTTTGACTTTAGGTGGACATTATATTGATATGAGGTTACCATCGTTGTGCAATGGTTTTAATTACCTTGCATATGGGACGAGCTGTTCTTAGCAAATTAATGGGGTTGCAAGAATACAAAAAGCACAAAGCAATAAATGCCAAGGAAAACATTTAAAAGTCACAGTGTGGTTCAGGCTGCAAGACATGGCAATGAATTGAAAATATTCCTCTGACATCAGCATAAAAGTGGTGACTTGCTTTTAACTGGAAACAGAGATCATACAGGTTTTTACAGCAAACACAGTACTAAAGAGACAAATTCAAAGAAGGAAATTATATTAATAAAATGTACTGATCTATACAGCAAACTGCATGGGAAACTGACTTGCATGTCTAAAAAAACCTTCTTAACTTCGGACTAGTTATGCTACCATATTTTAGCTGCAATTATATTTGTTTATTAAATCAGATGTTTGTTCAAATGTTATGCAGTTGGATTAAAGTATGTTTACATTCAAGCAGAATAAGCCAGTAATGATATTTTTCATGCATTACCATTTTTTATATTTGCATATAATGGGTTAATGTAACAACACAGGGATTGAAGGGAAACATACAACTTCTTTTGTTCCTTATTTTCTTTTATTCTCTCTTTTATTTCCTTATAAACAAATAAAACAATAATGAGCAAATCTAACAGAGATCTTTTGAGGGTCATCTACTTAATCTATTTTTACATCTTCTAATTAATTAAATTTGGCAAGTAAAATGAAGGAAGCTCTATTATGCTATTCCTCAGTATTGCATTATTGAACTAAGACACTCAAATGAAATTTCTCATTTCAGTAAATGAATTGCTGTAAAGTGCGCTCATTTTGTTGATGATTTTGCAAAACCAAGATAATTTTGAGGATAAATAGCTCTTAGGGTGGGAAGAAAAAATTCCTCCCGTGATAGACATGGGGGTAGCACAACTAAGTGGAATTTGGACATGGTGACAACATATTGTGAGCGGTGAAAAAATACTAAACATAAAAAGGAAAATACATGAGCCTATAGCTGCTGAATTAACATGTCACACTTTCTTTATACATACAGTGTTTGCCATGTGTTACTCAGCAAAAAACAAGCATCACTTCCTCTCATGCCATGGAGTCACATGCACACATGTAGATGAGTCACTGCAGTAATTCTGGCCCAGAGGATAGCTGCCAGTAGACAATCAGTCAAATTGCCAATATTTCACTCTTGGTCAATGGTAATATAATAAGAGAATATCAGAAATGTTACCGATATTTTACTATTGGTAAACCTAATCCTGACTGTCCCTCCTCCCCGCCATTGTGTGGCTACGTTTTCACCTCATACCCCCCAAAACAGCCCTGAGAGGGCACCGGGGTAGGGGGGGGGGGGCATCCAAATTCTTGCAGGGGGGCCTGGTGACTTCTAGTTACGCCCCTGTAATCCTCCAAACCTTCAGCATCTGCAAAATGTTTCTTAACCATTAGATTCTGAACAAATTTATTAACATCTAGCAAAGTCTGGCTCTTGAAGACTTTAAAGTGGGAGGATGGTGCAAAAGAGAGAACCCTGGGCAGAAGGGAAACCTATGCAATATGGTGTAGATCCTGCCGGCCACCGAGACTGTGTAAGTCACACACGGAGAGTCCAGTGTGATAAGAGGCCCATCAAACCTCCCAAAAGACATCCAAAAGTTCCAGTTTCCACATAGGACTTGACCCTCCAATGTGCTTTTTTGTGTGCTGTATCACCGCTATGGATTAATAAATACCCCTTTGTATATGACACGTTGGAGGGTCGACTCCTATGTGGAAACTGGAACTTTCAGAAGGGAAACCTAGTCAGCAGTCAAGATGGTGCTGGAGAGTTTAACAACATTAGACAAAGATCCACTACGAGTTAAGCATCTATGCCTGATCCTTGCCCCTCTTGTATGCCTTACTTTCTGTTCTTTCTCTTTTTGCCTTTGGGGGGGGGGGCTCTTGAAATAAGATAGATTGTGAGCTACATTTATGGTCCTTGCTGGTCCCCACTGGGGGACCAGAGAAGACCAACTGTACTCTCTAGAAATGGTGGATGCAGCTGATTGAGACTCTGAAGTTTCCAGGGGGGTGAAACTAACTTTCTTTCTTCATTGCTTTTTTTGTGTAGATTGGGTTTAGGTTTCTATGGAAGGTTTCCCATCTTTTCCACTCATACACTTAAGTCTTTTGGGAGTCATTAATCCCTTAGGAATTTGGTCCTATTGTTGTTCACGATCAGATTCCCAAAGTCTACAATGTTAGCTTTCAGTTTATCATTAAGATCATCATATAGCTTTAAAGATTTGTAAGTATCTAACTCACTCTTGAGTTTAGAAATCTCCAGTTTCAGGTCCAATTTCTTCTCCTCATATGTTACTATGAGTTTCATTGATTGTAAGGAACAGTCCGTTAGGATTGGATTCCACTCGATGACCTTATTGGAGTAAACACTATTAGGTACTTTTCTTTATTCTAAGACCTCTATGTACAATTTTCTCACTAACAGAATGCCTTTGTCCAGAACCATTTTAAGGATTGAGAAAAAAAAACATTTCTAGATAAAGATTGGACTTCCCTTTCATCTTTATCGTTACTATTGGCTTAGCTGAACCTATTCCTACTCCGGTCTGACTGGTGGTGTGGTGAGCGGTGTTCCCCCCTTTTTTGCGCCTCTCTATTGGCGCGCCTAACGCTAACCAACCCCGCCGTAATGTCTGCCAATATCAGCACTGCAATCGGAAAAATAATTATATATATACATATATATATATATATATATATATATATATATATATATATATATATATATATATATATATTTATATACATATATATATATATATATATATATATATATATATATATATATATATATATATATATATATACAGTATGTGCAGAGATTTTTAGAAATGCAGAGAATGCAGTTTAAATTCGTTAGTCTGATGATAGCCTTTAATTGATATGTATCCATTTCTTGCAAATCCCAAAACAATGTATTGTCTCATGATGATATTCCATGGTTAAAATGATGATTAATGTATTATTATCATAACATGCCCTTACCCATGTCAAATCAAGTCATCTGTATCATGCTTCCAAATGTACACATTATTAGCTGCTACTGAACTTAAAACCTGTTACTACCACGTACCCATAACATTTTTTCCAATACTAGGTGCAAAACCAGACCCCATAGCACAACCCCACTGTTGCCTGTAAAAAATATCACAGTGCGCACCACCAGTTGAGGTCCGAGAAAGAGCTATTTGTATTATAAAGATTACATTTCAAGGCTTGACACTTGCATCTAGTCCTGGCACCAGCCCAATATTTTTTAGAATAACTTTGATTAAAAACAACCATGGTATTGGCACCACAGACATGACATTACTGCATCTCCTTGCCATGTCATCTAGTGAGGTCTATAATACATATACGGGTTGGCAGAGTTACATAAGGTGAGCAACGGGGCCCAAAAAAAGACATATTGTGCCAACAGCATCTCTAAACTTTTGAAAAAAAAAGCTTGAATACAAACAATAACCTTGGCAACGAGGCTCACATCTGCTGTTATACATCAGTTTAATAATAGTATTATGCTACCGAAAACTTCCTATCAGCAGAACATGCTAAATATTAAATCACTTAGTAGAGCTAAAGAAGTCATGATTCATCCCCTGGATTTGTTTAACGCTCGCTCCTTCAAACTCAAACAGAAGAATTTCCATTAAAACCCTATTGCTTGACAACGCAATGTCTCTGTAAATATACACCCATCAAATTTAAAACAAATGCAACCGATGATGTGGAACCACTCCACAATAGATATATCATTGCAAGAAAACATAAGTCTTAAATGGCTAACTCAAATCACAGGCAAGAACTCCACATAAAAATTACTGACCTAGATGGGTACAAAAGTGTCAAAATAGGGCATCTGAATGAAGTACGGACCTGCTGCTGGTAGGAACGAGAAAAATAAACAAAATTCAAATATCCCAGTGATGGAGTAAAGAAAAAAATTAGCTTGGGAGCATTGGGGAAAACATACACCAGTGTCCCAGAGTGGGAATCTCAAAGTCCACGCATATGCTGTTATACTTCTATTAAATATGATTATTATTATTATTATTACAAGTAATATTTCTATAAGCAGAAAGTGGTATAAAATAAATGTTTAAAATTAGCAGAATTAACATACAGGTAGTCCCCGACTTACGAACGCCCGACTTACAAACGACCCGCCAATACGAACGGCATGGATTCAGTGTTTCAATGGGGACAAGCCCAAAACATTTTTGAACTTGGACTTAAAGTTTTTGAGAAAATCGATTAAAAAAAAATCAAAGAAAAATGGCTTTTAAAGTTGCATAAGCAGGTACAGAGGGCAGAGGTGACAGATAAGGGGACACTGGAGGTACAGGGGGCACAGAGGAGGTACAGGGGACAGAGATAGCACATTGTTCGGACTTAAAAACATGTTAAGAACGAACCTACAGTCCCTATCTCTTTTGTTAACCAGGGACTACCTGTAGTCTTAACATCATACTGTGGGAGGGGTTTTAACACAATATCAGCCATACAGACCCTCATGATCTATTAGAGAAAAAGTGAAGATTTCTCATGGGAAAGGGGTATCAGCTACTGATTGGGATGAAGGTCAATCCTGGGTTACAGTTCCTTTTAATGCATTTTGCCAGCTACATAAATAAAGAGTTGTGATAAAGGGATAAATATCTGAATACAATGGTTCTTATATGTTGTAGCACTGCTTACTTGAAAACTATAGTGGATGAAAACTGAAAAATAATACAATTGTTCAGTTTTTAAATTCTTAACCTTTAAAATGCTTGAAACATATAATTATTCATGAAACAGTAGCACCCAAAGAAAATCTACTTTACCTTAAACCCCCCCCCCCCCTAAAAAAAAGAAAGAAAGAAAAGAAAATCAACAGGGCCATGTCTACAATGTCAAAACTGCTCTGTTCCTTGAGGTCATAATGGCCTCAAACAAAGTGGAACGATTCTTCAGGCATCATGAAAGAAGACTTCTAGCAACATGTCGGTGGTAGATCATGATGGAGGTCCCAGTGAAGATCCCTGAAGATTTCACTCTACATTAGATGAGAACAATTTTGGGCATAATGGAAAAAGTCCCCCTTTTCCCTTTTCCCTATTTACCTGAGTGGATCAGTAGAAAACTCACGGTTTCTGCACACTGTATCTTCATCATCTCTGGGGCAGGATGCAATGACACTCTCATTGACACTCTCATTGTCTCCCTGTTACTTCATTATTTGTTGGACTTCAGAAACATGAATTTACATCAAAGTCATATATTCAAGTGTTGAATCTTGCCTTTGAGATCACCCATAAGTAGTGTGAAGTATTTCTGGAAAAAAGACAGTCGGAACTCGGAAGGGATTGGGCTCATAGGTTCTCTTTTGTATATATTGTTTTGCAACTCCTACGCACTTGGATGTTATTCTCCAGCACACAAGCAGTAGGAAATGTTAAACTTCTTTATCTTTCTGACTAAGGCTAGTGGATCTCCGTTGAGATACCTCTCCTAACAACAACAAAAACAATAACATTTCTATAGTGCTTTTCTCTCATAGGACTCAAAGCGCTTAGGCTCTCTTAAGACTAGTGTTCAATTTGCACACATCTGGGTGAATGAGTTTTTTCTTTGAGAATTCATCTGGACATCTGCCATCTTGAAAGACAAGCATTAATATATATATAGCTTTGGCAAAACTTCATCTTATGGATCACATCGCAATGTGTTAGTAATAGGCACCATTTGATTAAAGAAGCACAGGCTTCTTGCCTGGTTATTTAAGACTGAGGTTTTCATACAATGATTTATCTATAGTGGAGTGAATCTATCTGATAAGAGCATCAGATGTTCCATTCATTTGGAATTTGATGGTCGTATATTAACAAGAAAGAAATTGTGTTCAGCAGGGATTCTTCTTTGCAGGTGTTTGCAGTTTATGGAGTGAGAGTTAAGCTAAGCGCACATGCTAGATAAAAGGTGTTCCCTACAAATGATTATCGATAATCTAATAGCATCTGTGAAGCATGTGATCATCAACTATTCTGGGCATTTTGCAAACAGAGTTGTTTACTAAACTTTATAGACTGTGGAGTTCCAAACTTGGAAGGTTGATTCAAATTGTATGCGTGGAAATTGTGGTACATTCTTGCACCAAGGATGTTTTGTGATATAACAATACTTGTACACGTACTCTCACATGAATCATAGCCAGGTTTACAGATCCACCAAGATAAATCATTTGTTGTTTCCAAGGATAGAACCATCATCGATCATTATGCTTTTATGCCATAAGGATCTTTTTCAATGAACAATACAGATGAAGCAAACCCGCGTTTTTTTGTCCGCGAACCGTGAACTTGCAGAAAAGTTTGCGAACCGGCGAATCATGCGAACCGCAATAGACTTCAATGGGCAGACAAACTTTCAAAACTACAAGCACTAATTCTGGCCACAAAAGTGATGGAAAAGATGTTTCAAGGGGTCTAACTCCTGGAGTGGGGCATGGAGGAGTGGGATGCATGCCAAAAGTCCCAGGGAAAATTACGGATTTGAGGCACAGCAGGGTTTTAATCCCTAAAGGGCAGAAATCACATTGCATTCCTAAACTGGAGGCCTAAAGTGCTTGAAAACATCTTGCGTGTGTACTATACATGGATCAGGTAGTGTAATTAGTGTACTGCTTCACACTGACAGACCAAACTCACTGTGTAACGCACCGCAAACAGCTGTTTGTGTAGTGATGGCCGTGCTGGACTGGTGCACACCATGGCCAGAGTGCAGGCGATGGTGGTTTTCAAGCCCATATGGTCATGCTGAAGTAGCTCAATGACAGAACAACAGTGACTGAGTGTCCAGCTGATTGAATTTGGTCTGTCCACAATAAAGCAAGCAACAACCTTATTATCTTGGGTCAGGTGTGCCCCCCAACACACTCATATAGCCGGTCATTGCTTCATTGTGATACGCAAGCCCCTTCACCGCAGCAAGGTAACGATCACAAAGGGGAATTGACACATGTACATGCGTTTTTGTTTTGTTGTTGCAGCCGCAGTGCAGCCAGAAAAATTAGGCAGGCATGTACACAAATCAAAAAAATGATTATAGCTGCCACTGCCAGCAGCGACCTTAAAAATTCAGGAATTCACCTAGAGTCCTGGACCCTGTTGGTGGTGGTGGCGGAGAAGGCAGTCAAACAGCCTGCAGGTAGAGATGCTGTGTGGGGACCGACTTAGTCTTGGGGCAGGCAGTCACACTGTGTGCAGGCAGAGATGCTGTGTGTGGGGACTGACTTCGGGCAGGCCTGACCGTGCTTTGCAGACCAGGCATCCGTGGTCAGATGGACCCTTGACCCAACGCTGTGTGTCAGAGATGACACCACTTGCCTTTCAACATCACGGTAAAGTTTGGGTATCGCCTTTTTTGAGAAATAATTGCGGCACTGCGGTGTGTGGCTTTGCTTTTGTGTGCTGCTTTTCCTCAGGTAGTCATCCCATTGCAGTTTGTACTTTTTCATCATGTGCCTTCGTAAGGTAGTTGTCCCTACGTGGGTCTTGGTCTTTCCATGGCTCAATTTTCGTTGGCAGAGAGTACAGATGGCATTGCTCTCATCTGAGGAAGACACACAAAACAATTTCCAAACCACTGAGCCCTGGGATGATGGCACTTTGGGGATGGCTGCCAACGGAGTGTTAAGTGGGGTGCCAGAATCAGAGCAGGAGGTTGAAGATATGTCACACTTCCGTGCGGAAGCTGAGGAAGATAAGGTGTTCTGTGTTAGTCAACTATGTCCTGACAATATTGGGGGTTGACGGCACGTGCCTTCTTCTGAACACTGTACTTTGGTCGAGGGCCGCACAAAATCACGACAGCACGACCTCGAACAGACCTGCAGGGTGGCCTGCCTCTGGCTCTGCCTTTTGTTTCGTCCATATTGGGGAGAATGAAGGGATGAAGTGAAAGGTATGCACTGACTTGACTAATACAATTTGCAGTCCCACAGGTGCAGTGAAAGGTATGCAGTGACTGGTACATAAAACTGCATGCTGTCACACAGGTGCAGTGAAAAGTATACAGTGACTGGTATTACAATACAATGTACAGCTGCCATACTGAGCAGCTGCGTGGGACCGGAGGATCGTTGCAGGACAGCGTGGGCACAGGGTGGCTGCAGGGGCCTGGTAAAAGTCCCAGGTAAGTGAAACTCTTTTTATATCTTTTCTTTAGGTTCCCATTGAAGCATCTTATGCTGTTTGCGTAACTCGCTCAATGGATTGTATAAAACTTACTATGCATTGTCTGCACACATTAAATTTAATTACTCTTTGCAAATATACCCCTTTTTCCCCTTGCTATTCATCATTTTTTGCAATTCACAATTCCAATCAGATGTCCAGGCCAATCAAAGCAATCACTAAGATGGCACCTTTCTTGTCCAGTCCCTGACTGAATTCATACTGTTATTTTCCTTTTATGTGTAAGCACTGTTTGGTGTAAAATGTATCAGATATTTTTTATTATGCTGTATAATATGGCTACATTTTAATTAAGAATCTGATGAGAAGACATACAGATCTGGACGGTATTTAAATTGAAATTAAATACTTGTCCGAAGGGATGTAGAAGCTCCAAGTGCAGTCAACTCACTTACAGCAATGCAGGACAGATGCACAGTACTCAGAATACAGCATGCACATCAGATATTAACAGGCTACATCAAACAGATACTTGATCTAATGATGGTAAATAGTTTTCTGTTATCTCATGTCAGATCTTGTGGTTTGCTTTAGCTCCTTAAAAAGTGTATTTGCCGCGTATTTGCAGACTGTTTTACTTGAATTTGGTCTTCTAGAGCCCAGGAATGACTTATGTAATTTTCCATCTGTCTCACAAGGCTGTAAAGTCATCTAATCTTCTCCATATCTCAGTATTAATTTCTTTTTATAATCCAAGAGATAAGAATTGATTCAAATGGCTCTCAGTGAATTGCACAATTTAGCACGCTGCTTTATATTTCACAAAACAAATTCAACTAGGCAAAATCACAGAGCATAGAGGGAGAGAAAGTATTCTTAAAAAACCAATAGTATTAGAAGATATGATTAAAATATCAAAGCCCCCTGGACATATGCGTCAGAAAGGAGAAAATAAAATTACACAAATCCAGGAACACCAGTAAGATAGATCACCATGTTCCAGAAACATTGTAACAGTTTAGCATTGACTCAAAAAGCCAACACTCAAATAATTGTATAGGATGTTTTTAGGAATTTGTTATTATCGTGCCATGGGTGTAATTCCAGAACCGGTTCTTGTATGCAGCAATGTGAATCACATGCATCAGGGTGGCTGCAATTAGAAAATTATTAGAGGGTGGCATCTGGCTAATGTACATAGCATGATGCAGAGCAGAGGCTGCCTGCAGGGTCCATAGAAAAAAAAAACTCTGTCTGCTCTCTCACCATTGTTTTAATGACTGCATGTCCACAACCAGATAAGGTATAAGGCACAGGTTGAACAGCTTTTGACTGTCCCTAGACTCCCTACTCAGCTAAAGCTACATACACATGAGGCACGGATGTCTGCAGTTGCATGGAGACAAGCAACAGTTGAAAGTCTCCAGCAACAACAGTTGTATACAAGCAACGATTGTATACACGCGGCAACAACCTGTCAGCAACATAGCGGAAACTGTTGCTCAGCAACTTCTGTCGCAGGTTCAATGAACTGTCGGACACACAAGAGTTGCTAGAGACTAGCATACACATGACCGCACCGACTTGAGACTAGGGACGGTTGCTGCAACAACTGTTGCCGGGGATTGAACAAGTCAATCGCCTGGAGACAGCTCTGACTAGCAACAGTTGCTTGCGCGCGCCTCATACACATGGAGGACCTGTTGCCGCAACATGCGCGCGCCATGTGTTTCCAGCAACAGTTGTAGCCCGTGTGTATGGGCCTTAAGGAGACACATTACTTGGATAATTATCTGATTATTGGGAGGCAAGACTGTTTCAATATACAGGACACTAAACCAAAAACAGAGAGGGTGAGAGCTTTAGTAAAGGCAACCTGTGTAACACTGTCTGCATGGGCTTGATGAAATCCTCTGCTTGCATGGCTTAGAGGCAGAAAGCACACTTATTAGAATCATATGCATTCTGTTGCAGTGCATATACGCATGCAAATTTGTATAATGTAAGCAGTGGTGCTCACCGCCAGGTCGTGATCACGCTTACGCGTGGATTCACGACCATTTTGACGCATTCCGCCTCGGACACGCTAAGCCGTGAATAGATTTTCAACCACGAAAATCTGCTTCGGCTTCGCGTGAATGCGAACAGAAATCCGCATTCACGCTCGTGAAACCCGGTGCTGAAGTCGTGGTTAGCGGAAATGCGTCAAACTATGCGGAAGTGACACATTGCAGGCCAATCAGAGGGCCCCAGCCAGGCCCTAGCAACCAATCACAGGAGGGGAGCTATGCCCTCCCCTCCTGAATATAAAGCGGCGGCCATGATGGAAAAGCTCTGTCCTTGCTAGCCTGTGGTGCTGAGAGGATTATCTCCAGGCCATTGTTGTTTGAGCAAGTGCATTTATTGTGTTAAAAACAAAGCGTTTTTTTTTTTGCTAACACTGCTCTTATACTGTACACAGTTAGCTAGTCAGTGAGTGATTGCTGTAGTTAGTTGTAGTCAGTGTAGTGTAGTGGGAGTGTGGGAGTCTAGTGATTATTTAACTGTGTGTAGTGCAGGCAGGTTCAGTGCTGCAGTGTAGTCAGTAGTGATGGGCGAACAGTGTTCGCCACTGTTCGGGTTCTGCAGAACATCACCCTGTTCGGGTGATGTTCGAGTTCGGCCGAACACCTGACGGTGCTCGGCCAAACCGTTCGGCCACATGGCCGAACTAAGAGCGCATGGCCGAACGTTCCCCGAACGTTCGGCTAGCGCTGTGATTGGCCGAACGGGTCACGTGGTTCGGGCCCGAACGCGCTCTGATTGGCCGAACGGTCACGTGGTTCGGGTAAATAAATACCCGAACCACGTCATATCTCCGCCATTTCTCTGTGGGTTTAGCTTTGGGTAGGCAGGCAGGGTAGTTCGCTCTCCAGCCACGCTAGCCAGGGTCCCCCCCAGTCATTGTGTGTCGCTGCTGGGAACAGTAGTACACCGCTCGCTCAGCCACACTATATAGCATTCTGTTTACTGCCACTCTGTGTACCTCGCTCAGCCACACTATATAGCATTCTGTTTACTGTTCTGTGTCTGCTGGGAATAGTAGTACACCGCTCGCTCAGCCACACTATATAGCATTCTGTTCACTGTTCTGTGTCTGCTGGGAATAGTGGTACACCGCTCGCTCAGCCACACTATATAGCATTCTGTTTACTGTTCTGTGTCTGCTGGGAATAGTGGTACACCGCTCGTTCAGCCACACTATATAGCATTCTGTTTACTGTTCTGTGTCTGCTGGGAATAGTGGTACACCGCTCGCTCACCCACACTATATAGCATTGTGTTTACTGTTCTGTGTCTGCTGGGAATAGTAGTACACCGCTCGCTCAGCCACACTATATAGCATTGTGTGTACTGCCACTCTGTGTACACGGCTCAGCCTGACTATATAGCATTGTGTGTACTGCCACTGTGCACCTCGCTCAGCCACGCTATATATAGCATTGTGTTTACTGCCACTCTGTGTACACCGCTCAGCCAGACTACATAGCATTGTGTGTACTGCCACTCTGTGTACACCGCTCAGCCAGACTCTATAGCATTGTGTGTACTGCCACTCTGTGTACACCGCTCAGCCAGACTATATAGCATTGTGTGTACTGCCACTCTGTGTACACCGCTCAGCCAGACTATATACCATTGTTTACTGACACTCTGTGTACACCGCTCAGCCAGACTATATACCATTGTTTACTGACACTCTGTGTACACCGCTCAGCCAGACTATATACCATTGTTTACTGACACTCTGTGTACACCGCTCAGCCAGACTATATACCATTGTTTACTGACACTCGGTGTACACCGCTCAGCCAGACTATATACCATTGTTTACTGACACTCTGTGTACACCGCTCAGCCAGACTATATACCATTGTTTACTGACACTCTGTGTACACCGCTCAGCCAGACTATATACCATTGTTTACTGACACTCTGTGTACACCGCTCAGCCAGACTATATACCATTGTTTACTGCCACTCTGTGTACATGGCTCAGCCAGACTATATAGCATTGTGTGTACTGCCACTCTGTGTACACCGCTCAGCCAGACTATATAGCATTGTTCACTGCCACTCTGTGTACACGGCTCAGCCAGACTATATAGCATTGCGTACTCTGCCAGTCAGTGTGTATATTGCTGGGATCAGTAATACTCCACTCACCGTCAACCACTATATGAGCTCACCATGAGTTCCTCAGAGACCTCCGCTGTGAGCAGCACTCCCAACAACAGCAACAGCCAACGCCCCACGCAAGCTATAACATCCACCCCAGCAGCCAGTGGTCAGCAGCAGCCCTCCCCGGAGGAGAACGTTGTGTCCATCGGTCCGGCGCCAGAGCGATTAATGAGGGCTGCCATTGAGGGGATGATGGGGCCTGATGTGGAGGAGGAGGTCGGGCTCAGGCCAGCATCCCAAGTTAATGTTGAGGACGATGAGGGGTCTGTGACTGTGTCTGGGGATGTTGGGGTGGCAGAGGTGGTGGGTGGGTCAGACTCAGGAGAAGAGTTGTATGATGAGGATGATGATCGGGACCATCTGTATGTGCCTCAGAGTCCGACCCCGGAAAACATGTTGTATCGTGTGTTTAGGTACTAAAATCTGCGTTCCCAGTAGTGTTGGGCGAACAGTGTTCGCCACTGTTCGGGTGCTGCAGAACATCACCCCGTTCGGGGTGACTATATAGCAGACTATATAGCATTGTGTTTACTGCCACTCTGTGTACACGGCTCAGCCACACTATATAGCATTGTGTTTACTGCCACTCTTTGTCTGCTGGGAACAGTAGTACACCGCTCACCCGCCACTGTATAGCATTGTGCTCTGTGTCGCTGCTGGCAATAGTGGTACACCGCTCACCCACCACTGTATAGCATTTCTGTACTGCCACTGTACTGCTGCCAGTCAGCGTGTACTGTAAGGATAAGTGAAATGAGGAAGAAATCCGGTGAAAGAGGGAGGGGCAAGGGAAGAGGTGTTTCCCCTGACGGTTGTGCTGGGGAGCTGTACTCCACGGCGGCGGCCCCCCACAATGACATATGACGAGTTTGAGGAGATGGAAGAGGAGGGTATGGACAATGTGGACATAGACCCAGATTTTGTTTGTGAACGAGAACATCGCCGTCGTAGCAGCAGCACAGATGAGTCTGTTGAAGAACCCACTGCTGCACGAGTTCGCCTTGTGCCACAAGGTAGGCGGCGCGCAATTTCAGGCACCACAAGCGTGGAAGTTCAAGTGAGAGGCAAAAGAGGCGCAAACAGAAATCGCCAGCAAGGCAGGTGCTCCAAATTCTGGGCTTTCTTTGAAGACTGCACTGAGGATGTTACCATGGCGATTTGCAAGGTGTGCAAGACCCGCCTGAGCAGGGGGAAAAGTATTAACAACCTCTCCACCACCAGCATGAGCCGCCACATGCTATCCAAACATCCCACTCTGTGGGCAAACGCGGCAGGACAGGGTACCACCAGCAACACTGCCTCCCTTGGGTTCACCAGACTCACCACCAGACCCGCCTCAGCAGCAGCAGTAGCCCAGCCATTGCGTGGTTCAAAACATTCCAAAAAATCAGATGACGCTGACACTGTCACTTTCCGGAGTAGTGCTCTTGAGGTCTCCCAGTGTTCATCAAACACAACAACCAACAGCCCTTCGTTGTGCAGCCCTACGGTTCAGTTGTCTGTCTCGGAGATGTTTGAGCGCAAGAGGAAATTGCCAGCAAATGACCCCCGGGCCGTGGCAGTAAGAGCCAGCATAGCCAAGCTTCTGGCCTGCGAAATGCTGCCATATCGAGTGGTGGAGACAAACAGCTTCAAGGGCATGATGTCAGTGGCCATCCCACGTTACGTGGTTCCCAGCCGCTACCACTTTGCGCGCTCTGCAGTGCCTGAGTTGCATGAGCACGTGGTCAGCAAAATAACCCGAAGCTTGAAGAATGCCGTTGCCTGCAAGGTTCACGTATCCGCCTCTCCACAGAAAATGCAGACCGTCTGACTCAAATTAAAATGAATCAATCCTGGATTGGAAATGACTACGCAACACTCCAGGACCCCAACCAAGTAACATGACCAATGAACATCTGGGATGGTTTAGCGTTTCCGGTCCCTGTTTATTGAACCTCTCATCTGTATTACATTTATGACTGCATGGCGGCAAAAAGCATTGCTGCTATATCCGCACGCTTTTTGTCCTCATGCAAGGCCTGGGTTGTTGTGTCTCAAAAAGCATGGCCTTCTCCTCCTGCGCCTGCTCCTGTTCCATCACGTGTGCTGCTGCTGCTGGGTTAGCGTTTCCGGTCCCTGTTTATGGAACCTCTCATCTGTATTACATTTATGACTGCATGGCGGCAAAAAGCATTGCTATATCCGCACGCTTTTTGTCCTCATGCAAGGCCTGGGTTGCGTCTCAAAAAGCGTGGCCTTCTCCTCCTGCGCCTCCTCCTGTTCCATCACGTGTGCTCTGTGCTGCTGCTGCTGCTGGGTTAGCGTTACCGGTCCCTGTTTATTGAACCTCTCATCTGTATTACATTTATGACTGCATGGCGGCAAAAAGCATTGCTATATCCGCACGCTTCTTGTCCTCATGCAAGGCCTGGGTTGTTGTGTCTCAAAGCGTAGCCTTCTCCTCCTGCGCCTCCTCCTGTTCCATCATGTGTGCTCTGTGCTGCTGCTGCTGCTGCTGGGTTAGCGTTACCGGTCCCTGTTTATTGAACCTCTTATCTTTATTACATTTATGACTGCATGGCGGTAAAAAGCATGCTATCTGCACGCTTCTTGTCCTCATGCAAGGCCTGGGTTGTTGTGTCTCAAAGCGTGGCCTTCTCCTCCTGCGCCTCCTCCTGTTCCGTCACGTGTGCTCTGTGCTGCTGCTGCTGCTGGGTTAGCGTTACCGGTCCCTGTTTATTGAGCCTCTTCTCTTTATTACATTTATGACTGCATGGCGGCAAAAAGCATTGCTGCTATATCCGCACGCTTCTTGTCCTCATGCAAGGCCTGGGTTGTTGTGTCTCAAAAAGCGTGGCCTTCTCCTCCTGCGCCTCCTCCTGTTCCATCACGTGTGCTGCTGCTGCTGCTGGGTTAGCGTTACCGGTCCCTGTTTATTGAACCTCTTATCTTTATTACATTTATGACTGCATGGCGGTAAAAAGCATGCTATCCGCACGCTTCTTGTCCTCATGCAAGGCCTGGGTTGTTGTGTCTCAAAAAGCGTGGCCTTCTCCTCCTGCGCCTCCTCCTGTTCCATCACGTGTGCTGCTGCTGCTGCTGGGTTAGCGTTACCGGTCCCTGTTTATGGAACCTCTTCTCTTTATTACATTTATGACTGCCTGGCGGTAAAAACCATGTTACCTGTGCAAAGAAACATGACATTTTCAGCATTTAAAAGACAATTTTTCCTTTGAAACTTTACAATCAATTTTCTCAAAAACTATAAGCTCTTTTTGCTAAATTTTTTTCCCTCTTGTACCCACTCCCAAGGTGCACATACCCTGTAAATTTGGGGTATGTAGCATGTAAGGAGGCTTTACAAAGCACAAAAGTTCGGGTCCCCATTGACTTCCATTATGTTCGGAGTTCGGGTCGAACACCCGAACATCGCGGCCATGTTCGGCCTGTTCGGCCCGAACCCGAACATCTAGATGTTCGCCCAACACTAGTAGTCAGTGTAGTGGGAGTGGGGATTATCTGTGTGTAGTGCAGGCAGGCAGGTTAGTGCAGCTGCAGTGTTCACTTGTATATTCCAGCGACAGTTATACACTTGTACTATTTGCAGGCAGCCAGTCACACCGCCGGCGCCGCCACTCTCTGCCAGCGCTGTTCATTCATTCTGTCAGTGACCTTGTGCCGTGCCCAGTGCCCACTGCTTGCTAGCTGGCATATAAGCATCTCATTACACAGTGTGACATCCTTGTGTGCCCACTGCATCCTTCAGTGACCTAGTTGTATATCCAGTGCCCACTGCTGTGCCCACTGCATCCTTCAGTGACCTTGTACTGTGCCCACTGCATCCTTCAGTGACCTAGTTGTATATCCAGTGCCCACTGCTGTGCCCACTGCATCCTTCAGTGACCTTGTACTGTGCCCACTGCATCCTTCAGTGACCTAGTTGTATATCCAGTGCCCACTGCTGTGCCCACTGCATCCTTCAGTGACCTTGTACTGTGCCCACTGCATCCTTCAGTGACCTAGTTGTATATCCAGTGCCCACTGCTGTGCCCACTGCATCCTTCAGTGACCTTGTACTGTGCCCACTGCATCCTTCAGTGACCTAGTTGTATATCCAGTGCCCACTGCTGTGCCCACTGCATCCTTCAGTGACCTTGTACTGTGCCCACTGCATCCTTCAGTGACCTAGTTGTTTATCCAGTGCCCACTGCTGTGCCCACTGCATCCTTCAGTGACCTTGTACTGTGCCCACTGCATCCTTCAGTGACCTAGTTGTATATCCAGTGCCCACTGCTGTGCCCACTGCATCCTTCAGTGACCTTGTACTGTGCCCACTGCATCCTTCAGTGACCTAGTTGTATATCCAGTGCCCACTGCTGTGCCCACTGCATCCTTCAGTGACCTTGTACTGTGCCCACTGCATCCTTCAGTGACCTAGTTGTATATCCAGTGCCCACTGCTGTGCCCACTGCATCCTTCAGTGACCTTGTACTGTGCCCACTGCATCCTTCAGTGACCTAGTCGTATATCCAGTGCCCACTGCTGTGCCCACTGCATCCTTCAGTGACCTTGTACTGTGCCCACTGCATCCTTCAGTGACCTAGTTGTATATCCAGTGTCCACTGCTGTGCCCACTGCATCCTTCAGTGACCTTGTACTGTGCCCACTGCATCCTTCAGTGACCTAGATGTATATCCAGTGCCCACTGCTGTGCCCACTGCATCCTTCAGTGACCTTGTACTGTGCCCACTGCATCCTTCAGTGACCTAGATGTATATCCAGTGCCTACTGCTGTGCCCACTGCATCCTTCAGTGACCTTGTACTGTGCCCACTGCATCCTTCAGTGACCTAGTTGTATATCCAGTGCCCACTGCTGTGCCCACTGCATCCTTCAGTGACCTTGTACTGTGCCCACTGCATCCTTCAGTGACCTAGTTGTATATCCAGTGCCCACTGCTGTGCCCACTGCATCCTTCAGTGACCTTGTACTGTGCCCACTGCATCCTTCAGTGACCTAGTTGTATATCCAGTGCCCACTGCTGTGCCCACTGCATCCTTCAGTGACCTTGTACTGTGCCCACTGCATCCTTCAGTGACCTAGTTGTATATCCAGTGCCCACTGCTGTGCCCACTGCATCCTTCAGTGACCTTGTACTGTGCCCACTGCATCCTTCAGTGACCTAGTTGTATATCCAGTGCCCACTGCTGTGCCCACTGCATCCTTCAGTGACCTTGTACTGTGCCCACTGCATCCTTCAGTGTCGTTGTACTGTGCCTGGTGCATCCTTCAGTGACCTTGTACTGTGCCCACTGCATCCTTCAGTGCCGTTGTACTGTGCCTGGTGCATCCTTCAGTGACCTTGTACTGTGCCCACTGCATCCAGTGATTCATTACTAGCAACATGTCTGGCAGGGTTTCGCGGGGTGAGAGGAAAGGGAGTTCAATTGCCTCAGCCACTTCTGGGACTGCTCCACGTCCAGGGAGAGGACGCCCAGCTGTACGTGGTCGTGATGCAGCAGAAAGGGGGGCAGCAAAGCCTGGGCCGAGTCAGCGGACGCCATTGTCCAAATATTTTAAAGTTTCTGGTCCCCGTGTGGTGGTTGAGCAAATGGAACCTGACGTACTCATGGACATCATGACTTCCTCCCAGACCTCTACTGTGAGCACCACTCCAAGCAGCAGCAGCAGCAGCAGCCAATGTCCCACGCTTGTTGTGACATCCACCCCAGCACCCACTGGTCAGCAGCCCTCCCAGGATGACAGCGATCTGTCCATCAGTCCGGCATCTGGGAACCTGCTGATGCAAGAAGCTCAAGACCTACTGGGGACTGATGTGGCAGAGATTGAGATCGGGCCACAATCACAAGCGTTGTTGAGTTCTGGTGATGAAGAAGAGGGGTCTGTGTCTGGGGATGTAGGGACAGAAGAGGAGGCGGGGGAGTCAGAGGAAGAGCTGGATTATGATGATGCTGCTGATGATGACGACGTTGTGGACCCTAACTATGTGCAGCCTGCTGAGTCCGTGGAAGAATGGTCAGAGGCAGAGCAGGATGACGAGTCACCTCGGCCTAGGCAAGGATATCGCCATATGTCAGGCAGGGGCAGGGGCATCGGCAGCAGTGGGCGTGGAGGAAGTAGACAGGACACTGCTTCAGCCGGCACCACCACCATGCAACCCCCGGCAACTACTACCACACATTGTAAGAGAAAAATAAAGGAGAGAACCGAGAGCCCGATATGGTGTAGTATGTCAAGATGGTTTGATATAATGGTTAAGTATGAGATAATATACTCACAAACATGGGTTACCATTCAGGCAACCACTATAAAGGCAGGTGAGGAGATTATGCCTGTCCTCACTCAGGATTAAGAAGTCGCTCTCTGTAGAAGTGAGAAAAAGGGGGGTAGCACTCCCCTCCACCAGGAGTGGACTCGCGGTATTTGAGTGTAGAACAGAGGCGCCAGCAGGATAAAAATTCATAAAATCTTTAAAAATGCTTGGAGGAAGTGGTGGACTAGCCTCCCAAAAGCAAACAAGAAATTCTGTTGATACAGATTAAATATATTTATTATACGATACCCCAAAACAGAAATGCTGTTTTGGGGTATCGTATAATAAATATATTTAATCTGTATCAACAGAATTTCTTGTTTGCTTTTGGGAGGCTAGTCCACCACTTCCTCCAAGCATTTTTAAAGATTTTATGAATTTTTATCCTGCTGGCGCCTCTGTTCTACACTCAAATACTACCACACATTGTTCCGCTGCACCCTCTGCTAGTGGGGGCCGCAGTAAATTAAAGTCACCAGTGTGGGATTGCTTTGATGAATGTACTGATGACAAAAGGTATGCGGTGTGCAGGTTATGCAGCAAAAGATTGAGCCGTGGGAAAAGTCAGAACAAGATGGGTACCTCATCCCTCCAGGGCCACCTGAGAAGCCGCCACTGCCGCGAGTATGCGGAGTTTAAGAGGAAGCAGGCACTGCTGGCAAGGGTTCCTGAGAGCAGAAGGCCCACCAGCGCAGCAGCATCATCCCTCCCTCAGGGTCGTGAATCCCCCACAGCAGCAGCAGTAGTAGCACGCAAGCGCTCTTCCACCTCGGCTACTCAGGACACAGACATTGAGGCTGGCAGCCAGTGTTCGTCTCTCTCCTCTGTCTCCCCTGCATCCCAGCGTCGTCAGACCCTGCTGAGCGACACCTTTCAGGGTCTGACCAAGCCTCTGCCTCCAAGCCACAGGCGGATCCGCAAACTAAATGGCTTGCTGGCCCGGGCCATGGCATCACAGCTGCTTCCCTACTCCCTGGTGCAGGAGGGGAGCGCCATGCGGACGCTGCTCCAATTTGGCATCCCCGAGTGGCAAGTCCCCAGTCGCCACTATTTCAGCAGGAGCGCGATCCCAGCACTCCACAAGTTTGCGGTGGAAAACGTGGCCCGTTCCCTGGACTACTCTGTGGGCAAGCGGGTAAACGTGACCATGGACTCGTGGAGTAGCAGATTTGGGACAGGTCGCTACCTGTCCTTTACGGCCCACTGGGTGACACTGATGGAAGGGAGGGAGGACAAGAGCGCATCAGCCCAGCTAGTGGTGCCACCACGCGGGATCAGGGGGGATGCAGAAGGGTCCTGTCACGACACTCCCTCTGCACCCGGAAAGCAAGCCCGCCTCGGCTGCAGCAGCGCCAAGCCTCGGCACTGCCAAGCCCTTTTAAAATTGGTGACCCTGGGGAAGGAGAGGCTTACGGCCACCAACGTCCTGGCCGCCCTCAGGAAGCAGGAGCGGAGGTGGCTGACCCCCAGAGGCCTGGAAGTGGGGTATGTGGCAGCCGATAACAGGGCCAACCTGGTGGCAGCAGTGCAGCAGGGAAACCTCCAGCACATCCCCTGCTTGGCCCACGTGCTCAATCTTGTGGTGCAGCGCTTCTTGCGCACCTACCAGGGGATGAGCGAGCTGCTGCAGGATGCCCAGGCGGTGGTACGCTTTTTCCGCCTGTCAGCCACTGCCTCTGCACTCTTGTCCACCTTACAGCAGCAGTATGGAAGGCCACAACACCGGCTGATCATCGACATGCCAGTTCGCTGGAATTCGACTCTGGCCATGTTGGAGCGGCTGTGTCAGCACAGGCTGGCTCTTAGGGCCTACATGCTAGACCCAAGTGTCCCCAGCAACCAGCAAGTCCCCATGATTACTGCCACTCAGTGGACACTGATGCAGCAAGTATGCCTGGTGCTGAGTCCCTTCCTGGAGGCAACCAAGATGGTCAGTGAGGAGCGGGCCTCTGTGTGCCAGTGGGTGCCCTTGGTTTGTCTGCTGGAGCAGGCAATGGACAATTTAATTGAGCGTGGGGATGAAGCCCTGAGGCAGTTGGAAGAACAGGAGCAGATGGCAGCACAGTCCAGCTCAGAGGAGGGCTCACAACAGGTAGTGGAAGAGTTGGAGGTCCCTAACCTGAATGAGGAGGAGGAGGAGGAGCAGAGTGCAGCAGGCGTTGTACGTGGATGGCGGTTTGAGGAGGACAACGACATGGCACAGGAAGAGGACAGGCATGCGTTATGGGACAATGGCGAGGACGAGGCAGATCTTTCTGGCAGGGCCCACTTGTTTCCCATGGCTGTGCACATGTTGCGCTGCCTTCGCAGGGACCCCCGGGTGATCCAGATGCGTTCAAGGGAGGACATCTGGATTACCTTGATGCTTGATCCCCGTCTGAAGGGGAAGCTGGGAGACTTCATGACGCCATCCACCACCGAGCAACGCACAAGGGAGTTGAAGGAGGCCCTTGTGCGCAGACTACTGGAAGCATTCCCCCAGCCTTCCACCCCCACTGTAACTGCTCTGCCAAGCCAGCAAGAGGTGCCTGCCATTGCCACTAGCAGCACAACAACAACCACCAGCACCAGCAGCAGCAGCAGCAACTGGCGCCCCGGAGACCTGAAGAGCCTAAGCAAGAGCCAGTATGCAGTGCAGCAGCCCAGAACAGAGGTGCCCGCCACAGCATCCACCACCAACCAGCACAAGCAACGACTGACCACCATGGTGTCTGACTATATGGGGTCATCCAGCGGGCTCAATGACACCGACAGCCCCGTGGACCCCTTGGAGTACTGGGTCAAGAGACTGGACATCTGGAGCGAGCTTTCCCAGTACGCCCTGGAACTCCTATCCTGCCCTCCTTTCAGTGTCCTCTCAGAGAGATGCTTTAGTGCGGCCGGTGGCGTGGTCACAGAGAAGCGCTCTCGGCTCTCCCACGCCTCTGTGGACAAACTCACCTTCCTGAAATTCAACCAGGCTTGGGTGGAAGGTGAGTTCCTGGCCCCTATTGTCGGACACAGGGGGACATGAAGTGGCTGCTGCATGTGCTGTTGTTAACTATGCCTGCCTTTATAAAGACAGTTACTACCTGCCTAGTGCCTACCTTGGTTAATTTTTTGGTGTTATGGTACTACTACCAGTAAGTTGCCATGGTCCTCCTTCTGAGCTGCTGAACTGACCGCCCACTTTGTCCTCCTGACTCAGTCGCCACTACACTCTGCGTTCACACTGCCTGGGTCACTGGGTGCATTTAATTTTTTGGCCAGCACTATGATGCTGTGCTACTACTACTACCACCAGTATGTTGCCATGGTCCTTCTGTGCTGCTGAACTGACCGCCCGCATTGTCCTCCTCCTCCTGACTCAGTCGATTCCACCAATGTACTCTGTCTGCGTTCACACTGCCCGGGTCACCGGGTGCATTTAATTTTTTGGCCAGCACTATGACGCTGTGCTGCTACTACTACCACCAGTATGTTGCCATGGTCCTTCTGTGCTGCTGCTGCTGCTGAACTGAACGCCCGCTTTGTTCTCCTTCTCCTCCTGACTCAGTCGCTACCACGGTACCACCAATGCACTCTGTCTGCGTTATCACTGCCCGGGTCACCGGGTGCATTTAATTTTTTGGCCAGCACTATGACGCTGTGCTGCTACTACTACCACCAGTGTGTTGCCATGGTCCTTCTGTGCTGCTGAACTGACCGCCCGCATTGTCCTCCTCCTCCTGACTCAGTCGCTTCCACCAATGTACTCTGTCTGCGTTCACACTGCCCGGGTCACCGGGTGCATTTAATTTTTTGGCCAGCACTATGACGCTGTGCTGCTACTACTACCACCAGTATGTTGCCATGGTCCTTCTGTGCTGCTGAACTGACCGCCGCATTGTCCTCCTCCTCCTGACTCAGTCGCTTCCACCAATGTACTCTGTCTGCGTTCACACTGCCCGGGTCACTGGGTGCATTTAATTTTTTGGCCAGCACTATGACGCTGTGCTGCTACTACTACCACCAGTATGTTGCCATGGTCCTTCTGTGCTGCTGAACTGACCGCCCGCATTGTCCTCCTCCTCCTGACTTAGTCGCTTCCACCAATGTACTCTGTCTGCGTTCACACTGCCCGGGTCACTGGGTGCATTTAATTTTTTGGCCAGCACTATGACGCTGTGCTGCTACTACTACCACCAGTATGTTGCCATGGTCCTTCTGTGCTGCTGAACTGACCACCCGCATTGTCCTCCTCCTCCTGACTCAGTCGCTTCCACCAATGTACTCTGTGCTGCTGAACTGACCACCCGCATTGTCCTCCTCCTCCTGACTCAGTCGCTTCCACCAATGTACTCTGTCTGCGTTCACACTGCCCGGGTCACCGGGTGCATTTAATTTTTTGGCCAGCACTATGACGCTGTGCTGCTACTACTACCACCAGTATGTTGCCATGGTCCTTCTGTGCTGCTGAACTGACCACCCGCATTGTCCTCCTCCTCCTGACTCAGTCGCTTCCACCAATGTACTCTGTGCTGCTGAACTGACCACCCGCATTGTCCTCCTCCTCCTGACTCAGTCGCTTCCACCAATGTACTCTGTCTGCGTTCACACTGCCTGGGTCACCGGGTGCATTTAATTTTTTGGCCAGCACTATGACACTGTGCTACTACTACTACCACCAGTATGTTGGCATGGTCCTTCTGTGCTGCTGCTGCTGAACTGACCGCCCGCATTGTCCTCCTCCTCCTGACTCAGTCGCTTCCCGCTGCTGCACTCTGCGTTCACACTGCCCGGGTCACTGGGTGCATTTAATTTTTTGGCCAACACTATGACGCTGTGCTGCTACTACTACCACCAGTATGTTGCCATGGTCCTTCTGTGCTGCTGCTGCTGCAGAACTGAACGCCCGCTTTGTCCTCCTCCTCCTCCTGACTCAGTCGCTACCACGGTACCACCAATGCACTCTGTCTGCGTTCACACTGCCCGGGTCACCGGGTGCATTTAATTTTTTGGCCAGCACTATGACGCTGTGCTGCTACTACTACTACCAGACCAGTATGTTGCCGTGGTCCTTCTGTGCTGCTGAACTGACCGCCCGCATAGTCCTTCTCCTGACTCAGTCGCTACCACCACTGCACTCTGCGTTCACACTGCCCGTGTCCACTGACAACTCTGCTGCGATGTCATTGCTAATTGCTGCAAAAAAAAAAAAAAAAAATTACAAAAACCTCTCTGGGGCCTTTTTGGCGTCAGCCACTCATCCTCCTCCAGCGGTACCTTCGCCGCCAAGTGCCATTGGAACTCGCCTTCACCTCTTTGATTGCTTAACATGTATATCCCTTTTTAAAACCACTTATTACCAATTAATAGCCCCATTTAAAGTGTTGATTTCACTTTAAAAACCATTTTCTCTAAAAAAAAAAAATTGGGGGGAATTTTTTATGTTGAAGTTATGTTGCTCCTTATCACCTCGATAATCCATGCAATTTGGGGGATTGTAGCATGTATGGGGGCTTTGTTATTAACGTTAAAAGAAAGTCCGCCTCCGGGCGGGAATCCACGCGTGATTACGCCATTCACGGCAAAAAATCTGCGTGGTTGCGTGGACGCGGACGAAAATCCGCATGCGGCGGGGCCGAATGCGGATTTTTTTTTTGCAACCACGCGGTTTGCCGAATTCGTGGATGAGGCACATCCGAGCATCCCTGAATGTAAGGCCAAGTTCAAAGTGGACATTGCCTTTCCTGTAATAGCAGAAATGCAACAGGATGGGAAAGTCATCACCACATTTTATCCATTTATTATTATTATTTAAGTATGTTTCACTATAGCGGTTAACATGCCTGTTTTGTGGTAACGCACTGAATGCACTGTGAACATCACATAGGGTTACATTGCAGTGTAACATTCCGCGTTACAATGCGGCCAGAATGCTGCACCGCAATCCCTCACTGTGAATGTAGTCTATGGCTTGCTTGCCATTTGCTGCTGATCCGTTCTGCACAGAGTGGAACAGACAGTTGTTATATGTTATCAGTGCCGCCATCAGAATTTTCTGGGCCCCATACTTGGCAAACCTACAGGGCCCCCTAATGCCAAATAACAATCTGATAGGTAGATTGGGTGGGGGTAGAGTTACAGTATGTGGGGTAGAGTCAAAGCAACTTGCCTGTCGCCCATAACACCCTCCCCCCTGCATTGAGGCGTGTTCATCAATCACACAGCAGGGAAGAGTGAGATGACCACACAACTCCTGTTATGCCACTGTAGAATAGCCAGCAGAGGCTCGAGTGGCACTGCCACTCTTTGGGCCCCAGACCATTTCTTGGCCCCATACTACTGTCCCTCTTGTACCCCCCTGATGGCTGCCCTGTATGTTATTGACAGTTATATGTTATTGACAGTCTTATGTTATGGTATAAATATATAAAAATAAATACTAAGGGGTGAGCAGCACAAACTAACTTTAATGCAATTTTTATGCAGAGCATGCACACAGCAATGGAGACCCCAATCTCCACAAGAAATATATATAAAAAAACAGAGGGGCTGCAGCACACAACAGGAAAACAGTGACAGGGGCTCTTGGTTACGCTTTAACGCGCTTAAGCTCACCAACTGTTCCAAAGTGCCCCCGATCTGGTGAGTCCTATTCTAACCATGAAATGCTAATTTTTATCAGCAGACACTTTGGCGCAGTTGGTGAGCTTAAGCACGTTAAAGCGTAACCAAGAGCCCCTGTCACTGTTTTCCTGTTGTGTGCTGCAGCCCCTCTGTTTTCTATATATATTTCTTGTGGAGATTGGGGTTTCCATTGCTGCGTGCATGCTCCTCAAAAAAATTGCATTAAAGTTGGTTTGTGCTGCTCACCCCTTGGTATTTGTTTATAATTCTCCCATTTGAGCCTGCATAACCACGCCCACCTCTAGCACAGTTAAGCATATAAATGAGTGGATTGCACATGTTCAGAGAGTTCATTTGGTAGCTAGTGAAAGGTGATTTGTTTTTAATTTCCTTTTCTCCCATTTAGTTGACTCTTGGGTTTTTGGATTAGTTCCCACTAGACTGCTGATATCAAAACTAGCATTTCATGGTTAGAGTAGGACTCACCAGATCGGGTATATAATTCTCCAGGTGGAGGGATCGCATCCTCACAGGTTTGTGCTCTCTGCTTTTAAGCCATGCAAGTCTAGAGCCTGCCCTCCTGTGTAACCCCCTCCGCAATCAGCAGGTATTTTCATGTTCATCTTACACAAGCATCATATCTGCATATTTTTTTTCTGCCAGTTTCTTTCGAACTCTGTCTTTTTTTTTTTTATTGTGAAAGCTGCCTTTATGGTGCTCTTAGCTGTTAGCCAGATAGTAGTTGCTACTCCAGAACTCCTACTTATGCTCAGAATTTCTCCAGTTGTACTGGATCCCTCTTCCCTATAAAATGAATATGTCATTGCAGTAAACCCAGTAAAGCAGCTGAGGTGCAAAGTTTTCCTTCTTGCTTTAGGCAGACTTATGAACCAAAGAAACAAACATAGATAGAGGATAATTCTAGATATCTGAAGCAACAAACCATAGACTGTTGCCTCAGTTTTAGGCATGTTTCCTACTAAAAACTTATGGCAGTTACAACAAAAACTTATGGACACTGCAGAATATTTAAAAATTATATTTAATGGCAATCAGTTACAAAACAGTTTGCATAGAAATTACATATGTTATATAAATTATTGTAATAAAGTTGAGTAACCCATTAACTTTTCAAGATACTAATTTCTGGTGGCCATGGTGGTTTTGGCTCTTTGAAATTTTGTATATTTGTATATTTGTATCCAGAGCAGCAATAACCAACCTCTCTGCAGGACTCATTATGTAGGTTGGTCAATTCAATGTGGTTTGCCAGTGAACAGTCACCAACCTCAACCATTTCAGCCATTCAAACCTATCGAGCTAAACAGAATTGGAAGGACATACATTAACCACCTTTAGTCAAGATCAGCAAAACATTTATTACGTGCGTATTTCATGCGCAGATAGGATGTTCTATGTAGTAGAGATGTTCATTCGGATTTTGCGAAATTGAAATTTTCACATATTTCCGATTGGAAATCCGTATTTCCCATCAGAAATTGGAAAATTGAACAGAAATACTGCATTACCGCAATTTGATAATTTTAGCCCAATCACAGAACTCTGAAGCATTGGACCAATTAGAGAGAGAATACAGAGTCAACTCAGAAGTATTTAGCCAATCAGAGAATGCAAAAAATTACCAAAAAACACTTCTCAGAAGTCGGATCTCAAAATCGTATTTCTGTGGAAATACTGCATTATTACCACAACTCTGTAATTTTAGCCCAATCACAGAACTCGGAAGCATTGGACCAATCAGAGAATGCAGAGTCAACTTGGAAGTATTTGGCCAATCAGAGAATGCAAAAAATAACCAAAAACACACTACCCAGAAATCAGAAAATGATCGGAAATCGGTGGAATCGATAATCAGCATTTACGTAAATTGGAATTTCTACGGAATCAGAAATCAGCATTGCCGACCATCCTTATTCCCTACTATATAGAGTGAATAAAAAAAATGACTATTAATTTTATCTTATTCCCTAAGCTATATAGTTCATATACCTCTTGTTCACATGATATAATTATAATTTAAATAAAATATAATACAAATATCTTGCGTTAGTTTATTTCTTCCAAATAAACATCTTCATCAAACATTTAACAGTTCATATGGCTGACTGTATCAAACTGTAAGCTATAGTTAAATATATTTTGTTTAAACATATTCTATGCTGTGCTTTATATTGCAGGCAGCAGGGATTTTTATGTTGATGCTTATGCTACATAACCTTATTTGTTAAGAGAAAAATAGAAGAAAACACAACCAATGTATATCAGAGGCACATTTTCATTACAATATGCATATCACAGACAAGCACATAAATAACTTCTGCACAGGGAATACAAACATTCAAACTATTAACTTGAAAATATAACGTAAAATGTCTGACTGAAGATTTCTACTATCAGGAGAGGAAGTTGGCAAGAAGGAAAGTCTGCGGAGAGCCATTAAAATGTGGATGTAATATTTCTTTAGATTGTGATCCAGACAGGAGCAAAACTCATCTCAGGTTTCTAAATAATGACTTTGGATAGTCATTTTTTTGTTTTTAATTGTGTGCATAGATGGCATAGTCGTATGGGAATCTGCTGCATATTTTCAGCGAGCATATATTTTAGGTTATTATTGTCATGTTTACGCTAAAGAAATGCTTAATGTGACTTTACATTTTTTTAAATGCTTGCTGTTGCATTTATTTCTGTTGCTGCATTAAATATATAAATATGTAGAATAAACACTAGAGGGAGATTTACATTTCATTCCAATATTTCTGCCTTCCTGAACAACAACTGTTAAGATAAGATATCAGTCACAGACACATTTCAGATCCATTCAGCCTGATTAATAAGACATAGGCCTATAATAATAATAATAATAATAATAATAATAATAATAATAATAATAATAATAATAATAATAGTAATACGTATTATTAGTGGTATTATTATTATTACTAATACTGTTGTTTTTATTATTATTACTATCATTATTTTTGAGCCAACATCTTCAGTAGCACTGTACATAGCAAAAAAAAAATAGTGGGGATCAACAACCAGCAACACAAATACATTGTTGATGTGTGGTTTGAGATATCACCAATAGTGATCATATGATAAATTAAAGCTTATAATATAGAGGGTAGGGGATTGGAGACATTAGGGAAGGAGACACAGGGGTTAGTGGATGAGGCAGTGAACCTCCAATGCTACCTATCGCAAATTATAGGCTTGTCTTAACAGGTGTGTTTTTAGAGTGTGAGTGAAGGTTTCCATGCTTAGAGCATGACAGACAGGCTGTGAGAGAGCATTCCAAAAAAGAGGTGGTGCTTGTGAGAAGTCCTGGATGTGGGAGTGAGAGGAGATGACAACAGGGTTTCCTGGGAGCAGTGAATGTTCCAGGTTCCAGCTGGGATGGTATCTAGAGATTAATAATGATGTGTAAGGTGGTGACAACTTATGCAGAGGTTTTTTATAATAGGATAAGGAGTTTAAACTTTAATATGTGTAAACATGCTTACAAAATACTACTATTAGCCCACCATTTGGTCTACTACTCAAAATCTCTTCCTATTGACTCACTAGATCTGTACCACTCGAGACATGATGGCTCTGCCTGTCGATAGTGCAGATTAAACACCGAACTAGACCCTAACAAGAGGCCTCCTTAATATAAATTCGAATATCCCTTGCAGCTGAACATTCTCAGAAACTGATGTGCTAAGGAAAGGAAAGTACCCCTCATTTATTAAACCCCACTTGCTTATCAATATAGGCCCTCCTCTGGAGACGTCCAATAATTAAACAGTATATTCAAGATAAGTTTTAGCCTTACCTCCTTTCACGTGTAGATAAGACTCTCACCCTCCAGCACATGTTTTGTATTTTGTATTAAGCACATGTTTTGTAATATATATTCTGTATTTTTCATAAAATGTTTCAATAAACTTTTAAATTGTAAAAAAAAAAAAATACTACTACTACAGATCTTGAAAATTTAAATCTTTATGTTATAAAACCATGTGGGATCATGCATACTGAAATGAACAGACTGAATATTTTGCACTCCAGTCCTGACCAGAGTTCCATATTTCCAAATTGATATCAGCATCCACTTACCTTCTAATACATATATATATATATATATATTGAAATTATTTTTAATTTAAGGGTTTGTAGTGGAAAAAAGAATATTCCACATAGAAATCCTGGACAAAAGGATTAGTAAGTTTAAGAGGGTATAATAAATATACATATTTTAATTTAAAGGGAACCAGAGAGGAACGAGGGGTGAAAAAAGGCAAGGATTTTATACATACCTGGGGCTTCTTCCAGCCCCATAAGCCTGAATCACTCCCACGCCGCCGTCCTCAGCTTCCTGGATCCGCCGGTACCGGGCCCGTCACTTCCAGCGGACGCGGCCAATTGTCCGCATCACAGGGGCTCCCTCCATACATGTACGCATGCGGCTGCGCAGTAAGCAGCCACATGCATATCTGTATGGGGAGAGCACCCTGTGATGCGGAGAATTGGCCGCTTCCGCCGGCCGACTTGCCGACTCGCGGCAATGACGGGGCCCGGTACCAGCAGACAAAGGCAGCGGAGAAAGGCGGCGTGGGAGCGATCCGTGCGTATGGGGCTGGAGGAAGCCCCAGGTATGTATAGTTCATCCTCTCTGGTTCCCTTTAAGCAGATAACTCTATTATATTTGTTAGTAAACTTGTGAATGATGCGGTGCAATTTTTGACTGTATAAGCAGCAACTGTTGTATTCTAACTGTAACTTGAAAACCCTTGTTTCTTATTCTGCTGTTTTGTGTCTGTGTGTGCCACACTAAACTTTCAGAAAACAAAGAAAAACCAAGAGCTATCTAAAAAGATGAGATGAAAAAGCGTAACAAAGTAAGGACAATCTCAAGGCTGTATGTCTTTCTCTCCAGTCACCTGAAAGGTCTTCTTTCCGCTACACAAGAAGTTTAAGGCCCATGGCACCATAGCCAATCTCCCTGGACATGGATGCAAGTGAAAAATTGATCAAAGACTGCAGAGATGGAAACACTGTATAAAAGTTTCAGCTTGTATCATTCGGCATCAACTTAGTGGAAGGGGCCCCTGTGGTAGGATTCCCAAGGAGACCTAAGTGCTGACAGAAAAACATAGCAAAATCTGACTGAAGCGTGCCAAAATACACCTGAATAAGCCAAAATCCTTCTGGGAGACCGAAGCAGAACTTTTTTCAGAGAGGTACAATATTTCTTTGTGTGCGCATAGAGTGAGAGAAGTTTTATGAATGTGTCAGAAGAATGTGTTCAAAGTGGAAATATCTGTATCTTGCGTTTAATGTTTATGGGTCTCTACATTTGTTCTAACACTGCGCTATCTGTAGTTCAAAAAATCTGGAATCTTAAATGTTTTAGCCACCAGTCAATTGTGCTTGAAAATATTCTGTGTGTACAGAAGGGTTTTTTGTACATTTTCCAGGCTTGTCCTTCATAGAATTTTATTAAAAAAAAATGTATTTTAATGATGTGATCACAACCTTTTTGAAACATCTAAATTATATAAGATCCAACCCGATCAGGCACCACTGTAGTAATTATAGCTTCTTTATTGGTCACATAGATCAAATGCAGCAGCACAACTACTGACCGCTGTTTCAAGCATCTCTTGCAGTTTTAACAACTTGAGAAAGAGCAAGAGACACTCGAAACAGCGGTCTGTCATTGTTCTGCTGCATTTTATCTATGTGACCAATGAAGAAGCTATAATTACTACAGTGGTGCCTGATTAAGTTGGATCTTGGATTTGACAGCTCCAGTGGCGTGGAAAGCTGTTTTTTCTTGGGCACACACTCTCTCCTGGTTATGGGTGCTGTCCCACCCTCCTTTTAGTTCTGTATCTAAATTATATCGAATTTATATTTACTTATACAGCTCCACAACTAAACATATGCCACAAATGTATACACTAGCACATACGGTATGTCTCTGTTCAAACATGAGATGCTAGCCACCCGTGGACTACGGCTGCTTTCTTAGTAAATCTGTGTAGGAAGGATCATGAAATGCTTTATGACAAGTATGAGTGTACTTAGGAACCAGGATTAAGCAAACATTCATGATCTAAGTGGAACCTGGAAACTAATATGGAGCAAATCATTTGACTAGATGCAAACACATGATCTATGCAAACGCACACATTTTTACATGTAAAGTGTATTGCACCATTTGTGCAATACACTTTACATAACTTCCATAAAAAATGGTAACATTGACAAGTGCAATGTCTACAAGTCAATTTTCCCTTTGCTTTGTGAATCAGGCCAAATGACACCATCCAACTCGAATATGTTTTGTGGGTAGTGGTGACTCATTTCTTTGCAGTGAGTAGGTTCAGATTCCTGCAGGGGAGGGAAGAAGTGAGCAGCAATTGCAAGGTATTTTATTAGACAAATGACTTGAATAAAGAGTTAATATAGTTTGAATTTCTCCTCATAATGTCATTTTGTTTCCTGAAATGTAAAAATCAGTCTCCCCAATGTGCAGACCATGTAATCATGTCATAATCCAAATAGTTTTATTCTTAAGATTGAACTCTCCACAATTTTTTTATTTTAGCTTTGGATGGAGTAGGGAAAACATTACTCCTCATCAGTTTTTATTTCTGTTTGGATCTTTATCAACGCTATATCATATTATTATTTTCTTTTTGACCACTGTCACTTAGAACTGGATGTAAAGAAAACATCTTTAAAAAAAATCTTTAATAGAGACTCAAACACTAAATAAAAACACACACCCATTATTATTATTATGTATTATATTTATAAAGTCAAAATATTATTCAGCGCTGGACAATAAATACATACAATGATACAAAAGATGACATATTAAACGTAACAAGGTTATACAACATAGGACAAAGCTATACAGGGCAAACAGGTTACAAGATACATGATAATGTATCCTTTAGATTGTAAGCCTTTGGCAGGGCCTCCTACCTCCCTTAGTGTGTTCTTCTTAATTTTACTACCCCAGCAATGACACCCTTCTCATGGACTAACTCGGACTTGTTTTGCCAGGTCTCTGTAAAACGCATTTTATACCCTGATTGCATGTATAAGCTTGTGCTATGTTGTATAACCGTTTGCTACCTCTCTGTCTGTCACCCCTTGTTGCAATGTATGTATCCCTATTTATTGTCCAGCGTAATATGTTGGCGCATTATAAATACATCATGTGATTTGGGAATGGTTAGGTAGGCCCAGTAATGCAAGTACAAGGCTGTCATAGGAAAGGAGCACACAATCATGTAGAATACACTAGGGAAGGGAGGAACATGCCAAAGGTTTACAATCTAAGGAGAGGGGAGGTATAAACCCTAGGTAGGGCTGTGGAATAAATATTCAGTAGAGAGTTACTTGGTGGTAGGGGGTGGGTAGGCCATCTTAAAGAGGTGGGTTTCAAGGGCTTGTTTGAATGTGTTGAAGGAGGGAGCAAGTCTGATTGGCGGTGAAAGGGAGTTCCAGTGGGTGGGTGGGGTGGCTCTTGAGAAATCCTACAGGGGCACATGGGAGTGGGAAATATGAGGAGCAGTTAGGCAAAGGTCATTTGAGGATCAGAGGGGATGATCTGGTGTATACCTGTGAACAAGCTCTGAGATGTAGGTTCATCCGTATTCATAACTTATTGAAGGGGGGCTATGCATTGCAAAGGGAGGCCAGATAGATGGGAGTTAATAAGGAGGTCCAGAAGGAGTGGATCTTGGAGATATTATGGAGGTGGAAGTTGCAGGCTCTGGTGATGTTTTGGATGTGAAGGATGTAGGGCATTACAATGTATTGTTAGGGGAATTAACTATTTTCAAAAGTTAAAGTTATAGTACATTTCAATACATTTAACTGGCTCCAGATTGAAGCAGTATGAATCTACATACAGCAGGTGGTGCTGCGGCCCTGACTGGATGTAGATTCAACATCCTGATGAATGACACGTCCCCATCGTTATCGCCGATACAGCCGATCTCGCTGCTCTGAACCTGCTGCAATTTGAACTCTCTCCCGTCTATAAGTTGGCAAGACTCTGTAAGCAGGTCAGGAGCTACTTTCATTGGCTCCTGACCGGTGACCACGTGATAACGGAGAGCCAATCACATTGGCTCCCATTGATAGACAGCGTTAGGAGCCAATGAAAGCATCTCCTGACCAGCTGTCAGCACTCTGCCATCATAGAGACGGCAGAGAGAGAAGCCTGTAGTGATGGGGTAGCGTCGTGACTGGCGAGAGCGGCGGGTATGTGTAGCGATTCGTCGGGAAGCGCATTTTACCGTGCCAGCAGTCTCTGGTCCTTAAGGGGCAGAGACTGCTGGTACAGAAGTGGTTAAAAATGGACAGCATGGCTTTATCCCCAAACATTTTCAACTCTTTGTCCCCCATGCAGGCTGATTTTTTTGTAAGAAATTCAGAGATCACAAACGTTGCCTGAGCAATATCAGTCCATAATATTGGGGGCATTCTGCAAAAGGGCTCATTCTTGCCTTATAATACATTTTGAAAAGTCCAACAAGGAGATCCCCAGATTCCTACCCTTTGGTGGCATAAGTATAGAGGTAAGGTAGAGTTTGTTGGCAACTGTCTGATCGATGAGGGGTAAGGAGGATGGATGACTGGTAATGAGATCACCAGTTATAATCAGTTAGGATATTTTGGCATGGGATAATTAATAGAAGGTAAGTGTTTAAATTGTGTGTTGGTGTTTTAATTAATATGTATCCTCAGTGGGAAGAGTTAAGTGTGTGGAGAGTGGAGAATTGGTGGCCCCCTTTTTATTAAAAGAAGCTTTCACAATCCTCTATATGCCCCCTTGTGGGACCTAATGACCAAAGCATGACGGAGTTTAGAGTCTATGGTTAAAGTATAAGAGACACAGGATCAGGAGGACTACCAGACAAGTGGTATTGTTTAAAAGGAAATAAATATGGCAGCCTCCATGCCTCTCTTACCTCAGGCTCCCTTGAAGTAAAACATCCTTTTTTTGCGTACACACATCCCAATCTCGATTGACCAATCTTGCCACCACCATGTAGTATGAAAGCTTACCTACACAATCTGTTCAAAGTATTCCAAATCTTTTTGCCCTATTTCACGGAAGTGGTACTATTTCACGGAAGTGGCAAAATTGGCCAATCAAGAACGTGATGTGTGTACACACCCTAATTGTGGGTGTCTGATCACAACTGCAATCACACAAACTCTAATTCACTAAACTGTCAGCATTTCTTTCTATAGTCTAATAGGCCAAGTTCACAAATAATCGCCACCTAACAGTAATTCATTTTTAGTAAATCCACAAAAGATTTGTTAAATCGTTTACGATATTTAGTGATCTAATCTCTGTCCAGCCGAATCTTAGTAAAGTAAGTATATTATGTAAATTAAAAATACAGATATGTCCACAATGATTTAATTGAATGTTTCTACTTAACATCCTCATTACAAGCATTCCTTTTGTTCAGAATATTGCATAACACACACACCACTGACTGTACTTTATTTTTTGTTCAGCTTGTTTCTCCTATAGAAGTGTGTGTTTCCCACCATTTGTTCTTTTTCGTCAGCCCTTGAAAACTGTACGAAAGTGTTAATGATCCTCCATCATCTGGCTATCTGTTTAAATCATTGTGTTTTGACAGCTCATCTACCTTCATCCTCCATCAGAGGCAAATAGGAAACCATATGTGAAAGCATCTGTGGAACCCTTCCCCTTATTTATGACAGCATTAAAGAAAGTGTCCAATGTCAGTTATGTTACAGTGCGCGGCGATGTATAGTTCCTAGAGCTCTCGCATTCCTAGCCATATTCCTCCGTGGTATCTTTATACCTACTGCTGCTTGCTTCATTATGTACAGATGCACAGCAGTGCAGACAGTAATAGTCTTCCTTAATTAAATAAAGTTAAATGTTAATTAGTCAGAAAATTTGATTTATTTCCAGAACAGAAAACTTTTTTCTCTCCCTCTCTCCCTCCCCCATCTTCGCAGGCGAGATTATGTTGATAAGAACAGGTTGTCTAATCATTCAGGAACTTTCCATATTTGAAGGCGTTCGCAGGGGCTGGTGGTACTATCTAATCGCCATAGAGAAATGATAGGTCTACAGATGTTTTCAAGATGTTACTCTGTCAGTAGCAGATTATCCCCTGTAGCAAAATCTCATTAAAGTGCAATTTACAGAGCTCTGCTGATGTTGCCATCAACCAAAATTAAACGCATTAATTTTTCAAAGTTCACACAAGTCCTTACATAAATGATGTAGCAGTTTGCTAGAACAATTTACAGAAGTGTTATTTGCAGAATTAACCTACATTAACAGAACAAATGTTTTAAGGGGATGGAAAAAAAGGGGATGGGCAGTGGGAATGCAGCTGTCTGAGCTTCCAGTTAGGTGGTGGTGGGCACAAAGAGGTGTCAAAAAATGTACTAAGCCTGCCTGCTGGGTGAAGGCTTGTGCTGGAAATATCAGAATATACACAATGGCTTGAAAGAGTTAAGCCCGTAATAAAGCAATAACCAGTTGGGGGCACCTAGTGAGCCCTTAAATCCTGTTTTGGAACATCTGCAGTAAATGCCTTTTAAAGTATTCTCATTTAGGCAATGTGTTTATGTAGCTCATGGTGTGAATATTCTTCTTCAATAAATTGCTAACATTTTTAGTTCTTTATTGTCCTAGAAAGTCAGCACTTGATCCCTTAAATAAAGTACAGTCAATGGCGCTCACATTTTCCTCTGACCCATGGCTATGAACACCCAATAAAGCAATTAGGTTTCACACGGGTGATGTATTGGTGTTGGCATTTTACAGTACTCTGTCTGCGATTAAGGCAGCGCTGTGTTTGTATTTTTATTATGATTATATCCGCTGGAGCTGTGCGCAATACAAAAAGGTTATTGTGCAGACGTAGCAGAAAAAAAAGACTTATGCTGCTTTTGTATTGTATAAAAAATATATTGGAGTGATACATTTATGGATTGTTTATGTTAAGGTTTTTATTGCACTCTTTGTAATAAAGCGCCATATTACTGGAATATTTATTGCAAACCTGAACTAACGTGTCCTTTGCTTCTTGTTATCTCTATCGTGATCTAAATAGCGTTGCATAATCCATATAACGTAAAAATGTGTTGGCCAGAGCTGCATATTGTTTTGTCTCTGTGCTACGAGGGCTGACATGTTCTTTTTTACAAATTCGGAGGCTAACACTTTATGCTGCATCTGAAACTCTTTTTCAGACACTAAAGCTGCATTCACAGTGGCGGGTTACATTGCAAGGTAACGCACACATTGTAATAAAGAAAGTGCACCTTGGAATGTGGTATCTCAATTCACTGCATTCAGTGTGTTACTAAACAACGCACCCGTTAATAGTGAAGCATACTTTTCATTGACTGTATGCTTCACTGCATTTCACTCCTCTTTCAGGAAATGCAATGCAAATCCCACTGTGAAATTAGTGTAAACAGTTAATTTCTGCTTCTAAAGCTATGCAAAAACACCTCAACTTCTCCGGCCAACTTAATCACTTTAGTTAAATCTGATAGACATCTGGTACTCCCAAATACACTGAATAAAGTCACTTTGCATTAATCTTGGACAGTTTATAGGTTGAAAGTGTGATCAGAAGTGTTAGAGACTTCTAAGCTGTAAAATGCTTGCAGTTCCATTGATGCTCAATAGATTTCTGCTGAAATCTATTGAAACTGAGTATGCTGTGTGGTTTAAGAATCAATCACTATCTGATCTAGTTACATTAGTAAAGGATAGATTGACTTGGCATAGCAGACTGTTATGGACTCCTGTTTATCTATTTTAGGCCTGGGAAAACTATGGCTCACGGGATGGACGGTGCGTGGGTGCTATGAAGGCAGCTCACCGGTAGTTGGCCACATTCCCTCCTCTCACTTTATCCCTCCTGCCATTTTTTAATAAAGCAGGGCAGAGCATGTAAAAGAAGTAGGGTTTAATCGCTCCTTCCAGTGGTGATCTCCATGGAAATGGCATCATGTGACCTACTGTCATTACGTACCAATGGGTCACATGAAATGCCATCGCCATGGAGATCACCGCTGGAACGAGCAATTGGGTGAGTTACACCCAATCACTCCTTAGCCACAGAGGTCCAGAGGGAGGGAGGGAGGCAGGAAACGAGAAGGAGAGGGCAGAATGCAGCCCGATTGCAAAAAGTTTGCCTACTATTTACAATGAAGCAGTACAGAGAGCAGATGCTGGTGCATCTGAGAGAATCACAAGGCAGGAAGTGGAAAGACTGAAAGCCTTGTAGGAATGCTGGATGGTTCTCAGTCAAGGCAGCAGGTAAGGGCTGATCCTGTTAAGAAAATAGCATATAGTGGCCTCTCTCCCCCATCTCCCCCGCAAAAAAACTTCTAACTTCACCTTCTCTGTGATGCTCTGTGCTGTCATCCCTCCACCCCTCTCCATAGCAACAGAATGCATTACTAGCCCAGAGGCTAGTGTTGTGTCCATATGGCATTGGGTCCTGCACTGTCACCCGAGGGATTGAGTCTTTCCCCACCGCTGAGCCCTGTGATGGTGGCACTTTGGTAGTGGCGGCCGACTGAGTGTTAAATGGAGTGCCAGAATCAGAGCAGGAGGAGGAAGATATGTCAAGGTTCCGCACAGAAGCTGAGTAAGATGAGGTGTTCTGTGTTAAATAGTCAACTACATCCTGACAACCTTGGGGGTTGATGGCACGTGCCTTCTGAACACTGTACTTTGGTCCAGGGCTGCACAAAATCATGACAGCACAACCTCAAACAGACCTGCCGGGTGGCCTGCCTCTGCCTGTTTTGCCCATATTGGGGGGGGGGGGGGGATGAAGTGAAAGGTATGCATTGACTTGACTAATACAATGTGCAGTCACACAGGTGCAGTGAACAGGTAAGCAGTGACTAGTATTACAAATGTGCAGCTGTCACAAACACAGGTAGCATGAACAGGTATGCAGTGACTAGTATTACAAATGTGCAGTTGTCACACACACAGGTACAGTGAACAGGTATGCAGTGACTAGTATTACAAATGTGCAGCTGTCACACACACAGGTACTGTGAAAAGGTATGCAGTGACTAGTATTACAAATGGGCAGTTGTCACACACACACAGGTACCGGGAACAGGTATGCAGTGACTGGTATCAATACAATGTGCAGCTGTCACACACACACCGGTACCTTGAACAGGTATGCAGTGATTAGTATTACAAATGTGCAGCTGTCACACACACAGGTATCGTGAACAGGTATGCAGTGACTAGTATTACAAATGTGCAGTTGTCACACACACAGGTACCGTGAACAGGTATGCAGTGACTAGTATTACAAATGTGCAGCTGTCACACACACAGGTACTGTGAACAGGTATGCAGTGACTAGTATTACAAATGGGCAGCTGTCACACACACACAGGTATCGGGAACAGGTATGCAGTGACTGGTATTACAAATGTGCAGTTGTCACACACACAGGTACCGTGAACAGGTATGCAGTGACTAGTATTACAAATGTGCAGCTGTCACACACACAGGTACTGTGAAAAGGTATGCAGTGACTAGTATTACAAATGGGCAGCTGTCACACACACACAGGTACCGGGAACAGGTATGCAGTGACTGGTATCAATACAATGTACAGCTGTCACACACACACCGGTACCGTGAACAGGTATGCAGTGACTAGTATTACAAATGTGCAGTTGTCACACACACAGGTACCGTGAACAGGTATGCAGTGACTAGTATTACAAATGTGCAGCTGTCACACACACAGGTACTGTGAAAAGGTATGCAGTGACTAGTATTACAAATGGGCAGCTGTCACACACACACAGGTACCAGGAACAGGTATGCAGTGACTGGTATCAATACAATGTGCAGCTGTCACACACACACAGGTACTGTGAAAAGGTATGCAGTGACTAGTATTACAAATGTGCAGCTGTCACACACACAGGTACCGTGAACAGGTATGCAGTGACTGCTATATAATATAACACTGCATGCTGTCAAGCAGCTGCACTGAACAGGTATGCAGTGACTGGTATCAATACAATGTACAGCTGTCTTTCACACACACAGGTACCGTGAACAGGTATGCATTGACTAGTATTACAAATGTGCAGCTGTCACACACACAGGTACTGTGAACAGGTATGCAGTGACTGCTATATAATATAACACTGCATGCTGTCAAGCAGCTGCACTGAACAGGTATGCAGTGACTGGTATCAATACAATGTACAGCTGTCTTTCACACACACAGGTACCGTGAACAGGTATGCATTGACTAGTATTACAAATGTGCAGCTGTCACACACACAGGTACTGTGAACAGGTATGCAGTGACTAGTATTACAAATGTGCAGTTGTCACACACACAGGTACCTTGAACAGGTATGCAGTGACTGTTATATAATATAACACTGCATGCCTGTCACACACACAGGTACCGTGAACAGGTATGCACTGTCGGACTGGTATTACAAATGTGCAGCTGTCACACACATGTAGTGAAAAGGTAGTCACTGAATGTGCTGGAACTTGCACAGTATAGGAATTAACAAGGGCCAGCTGGGACTGACTGACAGGGCTGTATTTGCAAGTGTCAGTAGGCCACACACACAAAAAAAAAAGCAGATCACAAGAACAACATTAGCTTTCAGAAGAGCTGTTGTGGGGTGCTTTTTAGCAATACGTCTAAGCATGGAGCAAGCTAACAAGCCTAACTTTAGCCTAACTAAGCTTTCCCTTTGTCTCTGCATCAACGCTCCCTTCTCTAATTACTGCAGTAACACCGAGTAAGGAAAATGGCCGACGCATTTCCAGGAGGAAGTGTAGCCGGATTGGCTACCATGGGTCTGCTGACTGTGATAATAATAGAGGGTCAAAGTTGAGCCTAATGATGCGCCATAAATAGAGGCGCCATAAAGTTCACGATTCTCCACGAACGCAAATCACTGAAGTTCGCGGTCGAACCTTTTGGGCCATCTCTATTCATAAAATAGCATTTTTTAACAGCAGCTTAAAAGGCGGTACAGTAAACCTACCACTTTTTATTACATTCACAGTTCATGAGAAAACTTTTGATTATACAAATGATAAAATAAAATAAATACATAAAAATCTTTACAGGTTAGAGAAATTGAACTGAGTGAATCAGAGAATTATATAAATTGTATGAAATTCAAACAGCCCTTACTACCAAGGAGAAAGTAGAATTCGAGATATTTTGGAATGGAGTAAAATAAGCATATAGCGTTTTACTCTATCTCTTAATTTCTGCATAAAATAGGTCATGATGGAATTTTTAGAGACAAATACATTTTGAATAAAAGTGAAATGAAAGTTGTTTGTTACAATAACATTCACAGATGACACAGTCCTTGTTGCAGAAAATGAGGTTGAACTTCAAAAATCTCTAGGGAATGTGAGTGATATTTTAAGAGAAAGGTGCACTATGGGAATACACAACAAGAAAACTAAAGTGATGGAATGCATGGGGAATAGAAAGCTGATGTCTGGGTAAAAGGATAAAATGTATAAGATTTTACATTATGTAAAATCCTTCAACTATTTAGTAAGCAATGTGAAAAAGAAGTCATAACTTGGATAGCCTTAGGGCCCATTTACACTTAATCAGTTGGTATGCATTAGTGTGCGTTAGTATGCGTTAGTACGCGTTACTGCGCGTTGGTACATGTTTTTTCCATAGCAGTGCATTGGAAAGAAGATTTCAGTTAAAACGCGTTAAGTGTGAAAAGTGCCACAGGAAAACATGGGTATTACTTTGAAAATCAGTTTTCTTTCAGTTATAACTGCGAGCAACTGATTAAAGGGGTTCTTTCGTGAAAAAAGTAGGCAGTTAAAAAATGTGACAGATGACAGGTTTTGGGCCAGTCCATCTTTTTAAGGAGCATTTCCTGAACAGCAGTTTAACTGCCAAAATAGCAAGATACCAGCCGGCCTCCCTAATCACTTGCACACTATTATGTCAGTTAGATTTTGCAACTGTTGTTCAGGAAATGCTGATGAAAACAAAGAAAGCCCTGAGAATCCCCCTTAAAAAGATGGACTGGCCCAAAACCTGTCATCTGTCACATTTTTTAACTGCCTACTTGTTTTGCGAAAGAACCCCTTTAAAGGGAACCTTAACTGGCGGGGAAAAAAAATGCACTTACCTGGGGGCTTTCCCAAGCCTCCTGCAGCCGTCCTGTGCCCGCGCCGGTCCTTCGGTGCCCTCCGGTCTCCCTCCACGGCTAAGTTTCGTTTGCGGACAACTGCCAGTTGTCCTCGGGCAATGCGTCCTCTTCTTCCGTATTCCCCGTCGTAAAGAGCCGTAAAAGCGCGTTCGCATGAGGGAGACCGGAGGGCACCAAAGGACCGGCGCGGGCACAGGACGGCTGCAGGAGGCTTGGGAAAGCCCCCAGGTAAGTGAATTTTTCCCCCGCCAGTTAAGGTTCCCTTTAAGTGTAAAAGGGGCTTTAAAGCGGATTCGAGATGAAAAACTAACTATAACAAGTCTCTTATCTATATACAGTATCTTATCTAAGGTTTAGATAGTTTACACAGTAAATCTGGCTGCATACAGCTTCATTAGTTTATGATGATTTATTCCTGTGATACAATGAGAGCGGCCATGTTCTGTTTGTCATCATTGCACAGGTAATCTGCAACTGCATCTCCACCCCTCAGCCTGTGAAAAATTCACTCCCCCTTCCCCTCTGCCTCTGAAATCTCTGGCTAGTAACCTCCTCCTCCACCTGCCCAGACTGAGCTCCCATAAGCCCTAGCTGCATGGGTCTGAGTGCCTTGGCGTTTTGGAGAAGCTGTGGGCGAGGCTTGTTTAGTTTATAGAGTATTAAAACAAAAATAAAAGTATTTGGCTTGAGAAATGCCCTATAAACTATATATAAGGAACACAATTATGCAAGAAATAAAAATTCATCTCGGATCCACTTTAAGGGGAATAAACTTCTGAAAATACAATATCCTTATTAGCATTCATCCATTTCAAATGAGTCCCATGAAGGAGGACATTGCCTCTATGCAAAGAAGCACTGGGGCTAGAGGCAGGATGTGAAGACATGAACCCTCCCCTTCCCCCGGTTGTTGTGCCCCCCTCATGCTCTCTTGAGCAGAGCATTTTGGAGACAGTTACTTACCTCTCATCACCACAATCTCTCTTTAACCCCATCACAGACATATGTATTACTGTGCCGCCGGTGAGCTGGGCACAGGTTGAGCTGAATGACGGCTCACCCTGCTGTTGCTCAACTCCCTGGCGGCATAAAAATACTATTCCCCCTCGGAGTCGTAGCAACTCGGAGGGAGTAGTCACTTGGGGTTTGGCAATTGCTGGATCCTCAAATTACCCTTGCGCGGGGTGCATATTATAGCACTAGTGCTATAGTGGTGCCCAGTTTCGCGCTTGGCACTTGCATCACAGTGTCTCCTTTCTGCAGTGGCATCTCTTATTACCTGAAGTTTTTGGAGTCCTAGTAGAAAAAAGGAGTAGTGAAGCACACCTTGCAGTGTAATTAATCTTGGTGATGAGCCTCGGTCGATCTGGCAGAACTCCAAATTATCAGCATAAATAGAAAGCACAGGCCATCACCATCAAGTTGTATTACGCTCTTTTATTTACATATAAACATCATACAGCATTTAAGCACCGGGGGCAATCTGAATACCTAATACTGATAACTGGGACCACATGACTACCTAATTGTTTTTATTTGGGGGAACATGGCTACTTAGTTCTTGTATATGGACACACCTCTACTCATCACTTGGCTGAATCTTATTTATGGCCATATGAACTTTTGCATTCCAGATGTGTCAATCAGTACTTCTTTCAGCTGATGCATAGGCATGTTCAGAGCTTCACATATGCTATTGCTATCTATCTTTTTAGACAAATGGGTCCTAAAAATTCCTATCACAGATAATCCTCCACAAGTCTGAGACTTCTCAATATGATCAATGTAAGACTAAGGAAGCAGGAGGAAATAAATTATATATAAAAGTACAAATTTTATTAATGACCAAAATACAAACACACATATATGTAAATCTATTTAAAATTGACCAGAACACACAGGTGGGCCACCATGTCTAGGCCAGATGGAAAAGTGTAGGGGATCCCCTAAAAAAATATTGATAGTGCGCAATCCATCAAATATCTTAATGCAAAAAGGGGGGAAGCGACTCCTAGCAGGTAACATTGAAACAAAAGACCTTGGAGAGAAATATATCATTGGTTTTAAAGGCCAAGTGTCCAGGACCTAAATGAAAAAAAAAAACAAAAAAAAAAACATCCTAGTAGAAGAGCACAGGTGTATCAGATACTGGCTGTGTTGCTGCAATGTTTCATTGGTTTTAAGGGCCAAGTGTCCAGGACCTAAATGGAAAAAGACTTCCTAGTAGAAAAGCACAGGTGTATCAGATACTGGCTGTGTTGCTGCAATGTTTCATTGGTTTTAAGGGCCAAGTGTCCAGGACCTAAATGGGAAAAGACATCCTAGTAGAAAAAGCACAGGTGTATCAGATTCCGGCTGTGTTGCTATAATATTTCCAGTGATTTGCAGGATCAAAAGGCTGAATAACGGCTGATAGAGAGATTCAATCCATCACAATAGGTGGTCTTACTGCATATGTTATCACAAAATAATTGATGTGCAGGTCCACAGGTCAGGCAAGCTGTCTCATTTATGAGCTATAACAATGGCCAGGTGCACAGAGGTAGATTGATAGGCACACACTGTATGTGGCAAGCACTTCGGGCTAGTAAACAAAAAATTTTATATTCACAGCAAGCCTGACACATCCGCAAGCCCCAGGAGCAACAAGCAATTCACCAGAGTTAGTGCCCCAATCAGAAGCACATTCTGAGACAGATTCACAGGCAAGTGTATAAACCACAGACATATGCAGGTACGGATGGTGTGATATTAAAGTTGATATAGTTCATTCATGGAACAGTCCGCCAGGGTCATCCCTTCAGCAGCATCAACTTGATATAGACAAACTCAAAATTCCAGCAAACAACAGCATATAGCAGCATATAGGTTCATCCTAGGAAGCTGTTTCAATGATCATATGGTAAACAGTGGTTACTCCATAGGAGGCTGTTTTCAAGTCACCAGTAGAAATGCATATCATTGAGGTATACTCATCTGAGTAGCTGGTCACTGCAAAGTACATCCACAGGAGCCCATGTGCTGCCACCACAAGTGTGTCTGGTCACAAAGAGAGCCTTAGAGGCCAACCGGTTTCACTGGTGAGATTACCAGCATCATCAGGGCAGGCTCAGAAGTTTTGCTGCCTGTGGGAGAGAGGAGCCGGCCTAAAATGGCACTGGGCGGCCAGAGGATGCTACCACGCCCCCCCATGACCACTCCCACCCCACCATCACAGGATGCAGGTGGTGAGTGAGAGGTGGAGGCAGAGGCGTGATGCATCCAATTCTCCGCATGTACGCACGGCGTTCCCCCCGCGTCCGCATGCGGTGATGCGGATCAAAGGAGGGAACGCATATATGCGTACAAGTGCACGCACAGCGTTTCCCTCGCGTCCGCAACCGCCAAGCGGATCAAGTAGGAGGGAACGCGTATATGCGTACGACTGTACGCGACCCACAGAGACCCCCAACAGGGCCGCTATGGAAATGCGGCCGACGCAAAAGGGCTCCGGGAACGCTGAGGGGCACGGACTATTAAGACCCCACCCCCTGATCGATGGTAAGGAGAAAGGGTGGCCCGGTTGTCCCGCAGGCGGGGCCCCGGGTCCCCTGGGCCGCCCAGTCGCCATCACCGCCGGAGCGCCACCATAGCCGCGGCCAAGTGTGCCAAGGGGCAACAGGAAACGGGGCAGGGGGGGAGGGGAGGGCCACGGGGGGAGGAGGACAGGGAAGGCCCACAGGCAGGCCACGGGCCAGCAGGCATTAGCCCAATATATGGTCCATGTCAAGCCAAAGACTGGGCCGACCCCGAGCACCCCCCCAGGGCACATCGATCCCCCACCAACCCCACCCCACATCCAGGACCACCAGCAAGTGCGGCGCGCCGGGGGGGCCATAGCTACCACCTCCCACAGGATCAGCAAAGTCATCGAAAAAAGTTACATATTGAAAAAAACATAATATAATAATGCAAAAATATTTCCATTAATAATAAATCCCTAATAGCTATATATAATTAAGTAATCATAAGCAAAAAAATAGAATACGAAAGTAAAATGAAATAATAATAAATAAACTGTTGTCCTGCCGATAGGGAACCAAACGAGAGGAGACCAAGGACAAAGTGGAGCAACGGGGGGCCACGCCAACCCACCAACCACCATCAAGGAAGTGTCAAAGATCATATCTAAATTAGATGGCATAAAAGGTTTTAAATAAAAAAAATATATAAGGGTCGGGAAAAGACCCGGTTCGGGCGCAAAAAGGCCGCCAGCTTAAGCACAGCAAAAGGAAAATATGAAGATTCATCCTTAGAAATTGAACAAAAATAATGAAAAATAGAGAACATATGGCCATGAGCCAGAGCACTGCTGTCACAGAAATGGGGCGAAATCAATACCTTCATTAAGGCCCGGTGTCCGAAAGGCCTTAAGTTTGTAAATCCAGAAGGCCTCACATTGGAGGAGTCTCCCGTCCCAGTCCCCTCCACGTGGGTCCCGGTGTACCCTATCCAAGCCAAAGAATCGAATTTTCCTTGGGTTACCCCCCCTGGCAATTTGCGAAGTGTCGGGCTACAGGTGTCTGGTGTCCCTCCTGGATACCATAAGTGTGTTCATAAATACGTCTGTTAAGGGATCTGCCAGTCTTGCCCACATAAAAGGCCCCACAGGGGCAGAGGAGGAGATAAATTATCCCCTCCGTCTCACAGTTAACATAATGTCTGGTAGTTAATACAACGTCTCTCATCACAAGAGGGCACTGTTTACCGACATAGATGTACCTGCATTGGTTACAGGAATGACATGGGTAAGTGCCCAGAACTGTGCAATTACATAATTTGGTTTTGCCTCTACCTGAGTAGTGGCTACGTGTCAAGGTATCACCTATGGTGGTGGCCCGCCTGTAGGTAACAGAGGGCTCCCTCGGAACAAAGGGGGCAACACGCTGGTCGCCCGTGAGCACATGCCAGTGTTTCTGAAGTAGGGCGCGGACCTGAAAGTGATGATCATTGTATTTGGTAATGAAGGAAAGACCCCTATCTATTTCATTTCGAGACTTTTGTCCCGATGATTGATTGTATAGGAGAGTAGATCTAGGGGTATTGCAAGCTCGATGATAGGCTTTCTTTAGGTATTTTTTGGGATAACCGCGAGCCCTAAATCGTTGCTGTAAATCATTAGCTTGGGCATGGAAGTTCCTGTCATCAGAGCAGTTCCGTCGGGCTCTCAAATATTGCCCGACAGGAATACTGCGTATCTGGTGTGTGGGATGAAAACTTCTTGCATGAAGCAAGGAGTTAGCTGCTGTGGGTTTTCTATAAAGATCCGTCTGTAATACTCCCTGGTCGTTCACAGAAATCATAATGTCCAAAAACGGGATACTATGAGTATCCATAGTCATGGTAAATTTGAGGTTGAAAACATTATTATTTAGCAAATTGACCAGATCAAACATCTGTTGTTGTGTTCCTGTCCAGATTAAAAATATATCATCGATATAACGATGCCAGGTAAGTACATGCCCCAAAAGATCACTCAGGTTCGCATCTGAAAAAATACATCGTTCCCATTCCCCCAGGTACAGGCATGCATAGGACGGGGCACAGGTGGTCCCCATCGCTGTGCCCTGCACCTGGAGGAAATGGGAGGAGTCAAACAAAAAATAATTGTTCTTGAGAATAAACTCCAATAGCCTTAATAAAAACATATTATGAGGAATGGCATCAATGGGAAGGGTCGTCAAAACCGATCTGATCGTCTCAAGTCCCTCAGTGTGAGGGATACTGGAATAGAGGGCCTCGACGTCAAGGGTGACAAGCCAGGCACCAGTAGGGATGCTAATATCATCTAAAATGGTAAGTAGATGAGTTGTATCACGTACGTAAGAAGGTAATGCCCTCACATGGGGCTGTAAATGCGCATCCACATATCGACTTGCATTTTCAGTCAAAGAGGCACACCCCGATATAATGGGGCGTCCAGGGGGGTCTGTAGTGGACTTATGTGTCTTTGGGAGGGCATAAAAAGTTGGAATTCTAGGATTGGGATTCCACAAGAAACGATAAATCCTTTTGGAAATAATGCCTATCGACAAGGCATCTCCCAATATATCCTGAAAGTTTTGATGGCTGGCTTGCATCCTCGACGCCGAGACCCTCTCATACCACTCAGTATTGTTCAAAATGTTGTAACACATCCGTTCATATTGGCATGTACTCATGACAACCACATTGCCCCCCTTGTCCGAGGGTTTGCATTATTATATTATGTTTTTTTCAATATGTAACTTTTTTCGATGACTTTGCTGATCCTGTGGGAGGTGGTAGCTATGGCCCCCCCGGCACGCCGCACTTGCTGGTGGTCCTGGATGTGGGGTGGGGTTGGTGGGGGATCGATGTGCCCTGGGGGGGTGCTCGGGGTCGGCCCAGTCTTTGGCTTGACATGGACCATATATTGGGCTAATGCCTGCTAGCCCGTGGCCTGCCTGTGGGCCTTCCCTGTCCTCCTCCCCCTGTGGCCCTCCCCTCCCCCCCTGCCCCGTTTCCTGTTGCCCCTGGGCACACTTGGCCGCGGCTATGGTGGTGCTCCGGCGGTGATGGCGACTGGGCGGCCCAGGGGACCCGGGGCCCCGCCTGCGGGACAGCCTGGCCACCCTTTCTCCTTACCATCGATCAGGGGGTGGGGTCTTAATAGTCCGTGCCCCTCAGCGTTCCCGGAGCCCTTTTGCGTCGGCCGCATTTCCATAGCGGCCCTGTTGGGGGTCTCTGTGGGTCGCGTACAGTCGTACGCATATACGCGTTCCCTCCTACTTGATCCGCTTGGCGGTTGCGGACGCGAGGGAAACGCTGTGCGTGCACTTGTACGCATATATGCGTTCCCTCCTTTGATCCGCATCACCGCATGCGGACGCGGGGGGAACGCCGTGCGTACATGCGGAGAATTGGATGCATCACGCCTCTGCCTCCACCTCTCACTCACCACCTGCATCCTGTGATGGTGGGGTGGGAGTGGTCATGGGGGGGCGTGGTAGCATCCTCTGGCCGCCCAGTGCCATTTTAGGCCGGCTCCTCTCTCCCACAGGCAGCAAAACTTCTGAGCCTGCCCTGATGATGCTGGTAATCTCACCAGTGAAACCGGTTGGCCTCTAAGGCTCTCTTTGTGACCAGACACACTTGTGGTGGCAGCACATGGGCTCCTGTGGATGTACTTTGCAGTGACCAGCTACTCAGATGAGTATACCTCAATGATATGCATTTCTACTGGTGACTTGAAAACAGCCTCCTATGGAGTAACCACTGTTTACCATATGATCATTGAAACAGCTTCCTAGGATGCACCTATATGCTGCTATATGCTGTTGTTTGCTGGAACTTTGAGTTTGTCTATATCAAGTTGATGCTGCTGAAGGGATGACCCTGGCGGACTGTTCCATGAATGAACTATATCAACTTTAATATCACACCATCTGTACCTGCATATGTCTGTGGTTTAAACACTTGCCTGTGAATCTGTCTCAGAATGTGCTTCTGATTGGGGCACTAACTCTGGTGAATTGCTTGTTGCTCCTGGGGCTTGCGGATGGGTCAGGCTTGCTGTGAATATAAATTTTTTTGTTTACTAGCCCGAAGTGCTTGCCACATACAGTGTGTGCCTATCAATCTACCTCTGTGCACCTGGCCATTGTTATAGCTCATAAATGAGACAGCTTGCCTGACCTGTGGACCTGCACATCAATTATTTTGTGATAACATATGCAGTAAGACCACCTATTGTGATGGATTGAATCTCTCTATCAGCCGTTATTCAGCCTTTTGATCCTGCAAATCACTGGAAATATTATAGCAACACAGCCGGAATCTGATACACCTGTGCTTTTTCTACTAGGATGTCTTTTCCCATTTAGGTCCTGGACACTTGGCCCTTAAAACCAATGAAACATTGCAGCAACACAGCCAGTATCTGATACACCTGTGCTTTTCTACTAGGAAGTCTTTTTCCATTTAGGTCCTGGACACTTGGCCCTTAAAACCAATGAAACATTGCAGCAACACAGCCAGTATCTGATACACCTGTGCTCTTCTACTAGGATGTTTTTTTTTTTTTTTTTTTTTCCATTTAGGTCCTGGACACTTGGCCTTTAAAACCAATGATATATTTCTCTCCAAGGTCTTTTGTTTCAATGTTACCTGCTAGGAGTCGCTTCCCCCTTTTTTGCATTAAGATATTTGATGGATTGCGCACTATCAATATTTTTTTAGGGGATCCCCTACACTTTTCCATCTGGCCTAGACATGGTGGCCCACCTGTGTGTTCTGGTCAATTTTAAATAGATTTACATATATGTGTGTTTGTATTTTGGTCATTAATAAAATTTGTACTTTTATATATAATTTATTTCCTCCTGCTTCCTTAGTCTTATATTGCTATCTATCCATCTTTGCCTCTGCTGTCCTCTTCTTCTTTTGCCCTCATCAAGGATTCCTCCAAAGAATCTGGCATTCTCATTATGTGAGTTTTAATAGTAGTATCAAGCCTTCTAGTAAACATCCTGGCCTTCTTTCTTTAAGTATTGACAGTCTTTTTTTCTCTCCTGGCAGTCCAGAAAACTCTTAGTAGGTTTCTCCACACCCACAATTTTAAAGCATCAATTATTCTACGCATTACCTTATTTATAGTCCAACTTTCACAGCCATGTTAGTACTGGAAAGACCGTAGCTTTAACTACTCTGATCTGTGTTGGTAAAGTGACATCTCTATCCTGTAGCATCTTGTCCAAATTCGCCATAGCTTTCCACCAACAACAAGCGTCACTTAATTTAATGGCTACAGACAATGGTATACACCAATATTCAAAATACAGAGTTGGTACAAAATACAGAACTGGTAATTACAGTGACAAAAGTAATATGAATAAAATATGTAACAAATTCCAATACATAAAAGGGTGAGAGAGGCTTGGCCTTGCAAGCTTAAAAGCTAAAGGAATATGGGGGAACAAGAGGTGGGATAGTATACAATAATCATACCTAGAGGCAGTGTGTTTTAAGTTATCTAGTAGGAATAGGTCAAAGGGGAAGTGGCCTAAGGTAGAGCGTATGGTTGATGGAGAAGGTGAGTTTTAAGGGCACGTTTAAAGGACACATCCGAGCACTTTTAAAATAAAAAAATCCACTTACCTGGGGCTTCCTCCAGCCCCTGCCAGCCATCTTGTGCCCACGCCGAAGCTCCACTCCATGCTGGTGGTCCGGGGTCCCCTATGGCGCAAGATGCCGACTGCACCTGTGTGAGCGGCTCTCAGAGTTGCACTGACAACATCCGGACTGTACTGCACAGGCGGATGACATCAGTGCGACTCAGTGAGCCACACAGTGGAACGCAGGAAGAATGCAGGAAGCTGCTGACCCGGAGGGGGCCAAGAGCCAACGGAGCTGAGGGGAGGGCACAGGTTGGCTGACAGGGGCTGCAGGAAGCCTGAGGTGAGTGGATTTCTTTCTTTTAAGTTCCTTGGACTGCGTACGTTAAAAAGGGGTGCTGGGAAAAAAGGGCGCGGGGTTTTAAACGATAAGCATGGATAACGTTTAAAAATGAATTGTACTGTATTTCGTTTAAAATTAATGTTTTATAAAGTTATAAATCATTAAATAATGTGCATGAAATCGGCAATTGTAAAAACGTTAATGTTCCGTTTAAATAGTGAAACGTATAATAACGTTTAAATTTTTTTTACTAAGTAACCCTCCCTGTACCTACCCCTAACTCCTAGACCCCCCTGTTGGTGCCTAAACCTAAGACCCCCCTGTTGGTGCCTAAACATAAGACCCCCCTGTTGGTGCCTAAACCTAATACCCCCTGTTGGTGCCTAAACTTAAGACCCCCCTGTTGGTGCCTAAACCTAAGACCCCCCTGTTGGTGCCTAAACCTAAGACCCCCCTGTTGGTGCCTAAACCTAAGACACCCCTGTTGGTGCCTAAACCTAAGACCCCCCTGTTGGTGCCTAAACCTAATACCCCCCTGTTGGTGCCTAAACCTAAGACCCCCCCTGTTGGTGCCTAAACCTAAGACCCCCCTGTTGGTGCCTAAACCTAAGACCCCCCTAATGGTGCCTAAACCTAAGACCCTCCTTAGAGATCACTGTATTGTGTGTAGAATAATGTTTTAAAAACAGTAAGGGATAAAATATATTACAATTTACGTTACGTACTGATCGCTTTGTTTCGTGAATAATAATGTTTTACAAACACTAAGGGATAACTTTTAAAGTAATGTTTTATTGAAATAGGAAACATAAATCATCACAGCAGTTATAAAACATGAAAAATCTTCGGGCGCTTGGTAAACGTTATTATTCTCGGGCGCTCTTTTTTCCTGTTCGGCGCCCAGTAAACGATAATTATTATGGGAGTGAATGGCGGCACCCGATTTGTCCACTAGCCACCTGCGCCCTTTTTTACTGTTTCCCCTTGGACTCTCCTTTTAAAGATATAATAGGTTGGACAGTGACGGATGTGTGGTGGCAGGGCATTCCAGAGGAGGAAGCATGTGCAAAATCAGAGATTTTTTTTTTTACAAAAAAGGTATAAAAGATTCCTGTGTATACATCAAATTCACAGTCAGTTACATGTGTATCTGATTTTGAACTATGATGACTGGTTTATTGCTGCAGCACGTTATAGCTTTTTGGTTGGTTTATTATATCATTTTTCTAAATAAAGCACTGCTATTACTGTATATTCAAGTTATTTGTGATGAATATTAGCTGAGAAATAGGATATTTTATCATATTTTTTTCTCTTAATGAAAGTTTACAGGAGTCAGAGTCGGTGCATTTATGTACAACTCCAATTCCAGGTACACAAAATTGCTCCTACTTCGACTCCTCACCTCCAGCTCCGACTCCACAGCCCTGCATGGAACTACTTGCTTATTTTGTCTGGAAGCATGTCACAAAATAAGCAAGTAGTTCCATACTTAATTAATTTATCTAGAGGCATGTGAGTGACTACTTAATTCTCTTATCTGGAGGCATATGACTATGTGATTATTTTATCAGGAGGCGTGTGACTATATGATTATTTTATCTGGAGGTATGTGACAATTATTTTTTCTGCAGGCAGGTGACACTGACTACCTAATTTATACATCAGGTGGGGCAAAGTAACTGATAAATTCTGGTATCTGGGGGACCCAAATGATAAATTCTGGTATCTGGGTGCCACAAATCTGCCTAACAGGCATGCCCGAATGTACCCAAATTTGATTCGAGTACATTCGAATTGGGGTCCGGGTCAAATTCGGATTCGGCCGTGATCACGACCATAGAATTCGATTGGAATTCAAATTCGAGTTGTGATCGGTAATTGAATTTGGGTAATAGTCGTGATCACGAATTTAGATGGCCTTAAAGCACATTTTTTTTTAGAAGGAAATCACAATTAAATAGGTTTAATTGAAAAAAGAATGATGCATTTCTTGTTTATTCTTCTTCTTTTTCTTCACCATCTTCTTTTTCTGTTTTACCATCTTCTTTCTCATCACCATCATTTTCATCATCTTTTTCTTCACTGGCACCTGGTTCTTCTTCTTCACCTGGTTCTTCTTCTTTTTCTTCTGGTTCAACCTCACTTGGTTTTTCATCTTCTTCTTCACCTAGTTCTTCTTCTTCTTCTTCATCATCATCTGGTTCTTCTTCTTCTTCATCATCATCATCATCTGGTTCTTCTTCTTTTTCTTCTTTTTCTTCATCATCTGGTTCTTCTTCTTCTTCATCATCATCTGGTTCTTCTTCACCTGGTTCTTCTTCTTTTTCTTCACCACCTGGTTCTTATTCTTCACCTGGTGCTTCTTCTTCTTTTTCTTCACCTGGTTCTTCTTCTTCTTCTTCTTCACCTGGTTCTTCTTCTTCTTTTTCTTCACATGGTTCTTCTTCTTCTTCTTCTTCCCCTGGTTCTTCTTCTTCTTCTTCTTCACCTGGTGCTTCTTCTTCTTTTTCTTCATCTGGTTCTTCTTCTTCTTCCTCACCTGGTTCTTCTTCTTTTTCTTCAGCTGTTTCTTCTTCTTCTTCACCTGGTTATTCTTATTCTTATTCTTCTTCTTCACTTCCATCTTTTTTTTGTGTGTTCATATTCTTCCTCTTGTACCCAACTTAATGTTTTTTCCCTTACAGAACTCAACTGTTGTAAATTTTTTTCTTCAACAGTTTTTCACTTCAATAGCTAAATTTGTAGCGTAATAGCTAGTGGCACATGGCAGCAGCACATAATTCTGTGGACCTTGACAGCAGGAACACAGACAGCAGGAGGTTAAATGTAGCAGCAGGAGGAGGAGTGACGTGTGGCAGCAGGCAATGTAATGGGCCATGGTGCCTAGCGGTGGTACCATGGCTGTAAATAAACAGCAGGAGGTTCCGGACAGCAGTTGTGAAGCCCACATTGTGTCCAATACACAACTGGGGCAGCACAGTTTTAAAACCAGACACCTCAGAAATATATATATATATATTTTTTACAACAAAATGTAGCTATTGTAGTGGCATATTAGCTAGTGGCGCATGGCAACAGCAAATAATTCTGTGGACCCTGGCAGTGGGAACACAGACAGGAGGAGGTTAAATACAGCAGCAGCAGCAGGAGGAGGAGGAGTGATGTGTGGCAGCAGGCAATGTAATGGGCCATGGTACCTAGCGTTGGTACCACGGCTGTAAATAAACACCAACAGCAGGAGGTTCCGGACAGCAGTCGTGAAGCCTACATTGTGTCCAATACACAACTGGGACAGCACAGTTTTCAACCCAGACACCTCAGAATATTTTGTTTTTACACAAAAAAATGTAGCTATTGTAGTGGCGTAATAGCTAGTGGCACATGGCAGCAGCGCATAATTCTGTGGACCCTGGCGGTGGGAACACAGACAGGAGGAGGTTAAATACAGCAGCAGGAGCAGGCAATGTAACGGGCCATGGTACCTAGCAGTAGTACCACAGCACCTACAGAAAAACCAGGCCAAATTAGCAGGGGACTGAAGGTTTATGTTGTGAAAAAATAATTCCGAGGCACCTCATGTCCTCCTCTCGCCAACAACAGGTGCCTGGAACATGCCTTCAATCCAGGCCTGGTTGATCTTCAAAAATGTGAGTCTGTCCACAGACTCTGGGGACAGACGAGAGAGCTTCTCCGTGACCACACCACCGGCCACACTGAAGCACCTCTCAGACAGCACGCTGGAAGGGGGGCAAGACAGGACTTCCAGGGCGTACTGCGCCAGCTCACTCCAGATCTGCAAGCACTCGTCCCAGTACTCCAAGGGGTCCACAGGCTCCTCACCAGTTTCAAGTCCACTGAAGGACCCTATGTAGTCGACCACCATCTGGGTCAGGCGCTGGCTGTGACTTTGAGAGAATGATGCTGCTGCACGCACCTCCTCTCTCGGCTGCTCTACCGTCATGGAGAGTGCCTTTGTCAAGGACAGCAGGTCTCCTGGGCGCCTGTGTAACGGTTGGGTGTAGCAACTCAGATGTCTGATTATATGGTGATCTGCAGAATCACCAATACTACAGACGCTATACCTGATTATGTGGTGATCTGCAGAATCACCAATAATACTAGTATAGCTAAAAGGTGCTAAGAGTCTAGTGCGTGGTGCAACCGTAATATAATAGTTTGGCGAGACCTCACCAGAGGGGCTGGTGAGAAACAATCAGTACACTGACTGTATAATAGCGTACAAGCCCCAGCAAGCTGGAGATACTGATACTGAAGAGATAGAATCTCCCGAGGAGCGGGTGATTCAGACTGTACTGCAGCCTAGTGATCACCTGAGGAGCAGGTGATTAAGACAGTACTGCAGCCTAGAGGACACCTGAGGAGCAGGTGATACAAACAATATTGCGACTAGTGATCACCTGAGGAGCAGGTGATTAAGACTGTACTGCAGGTTAGTGAACACCTGAGGAGCAGGAGTTACAAACAGTACTGAAACTAATGATCACCTGAGGAGCAAGTGATTCTATACTAGAAATCCCTCACCAGAGGCTCGGCCGCTGGTGAGGACAGAGTAGTCAGACAGGCTAAGTTCGGCAACAGAGAGGTTAGTATCGGTACAGAATCGTGAGGCAAAAGGATAATGGGTAAACAGGCAGAGGTTCAGCAACAAGTCAGATAGGCAGAAGTACAGAATCAGTGAGCAGAAGCAAGGTCAGAGTATAGCCAGAATCAAACACAGATCAATCAATAATAATATAAAAATATCCTAGTCTGGGTGTGAAGTCCTTGGCTTCAACACCTGGGATCTAGTCTAAGGTCTGAGCGCTAACACGTAATGTATTCACGGCAGCAGACCATGAATGAATGACTCCTCCGGGCTTAAGAGCCCGAGGAGAACCCGAGGCACCCCCCCCCCTGTTGCCAGCCAATCAGCAGCGGCGGGCGCACGGCGAGACGTCAGCCGACCCGCAGGTCAGCTGACACATCTCCTGGCCGCATAAAGGCTATGACGGTGCGCGCACGCGTCAATGCGGCCCTATGTGCGAGCGAGAGCCCCGTCCTCGGCGTGCTAGATGCCTGAGGCACGTAGGACTCTGCAGGGTAGGGAGCCAGAGGCAGCAGCGGTGGTGCTGTTCGATGCAGCTGCCACAAACAACAAGGATCTCCTGCAACTCCCTTATTCGCTGCTCAGGGTCTCCAGCAGGCAGGAACTGACCCACCTTCCCCTTCAGCCACGGGTCCAGGATCATGCTGATGCAGGTGTCCTCCCGAGCTTTCATCTGCTTCACCCTGGGGTCTGTGCGCAGGCACCGCAGCATGACCCATATGCAATTCCAGTTTTCTCCTTTGTTTTCTCCTAGGAGATAATTTTTCAGTATAAAAATTAGTATATTCTTGCTTGCTAGTGGCTTAAAAGGCATTTTATTGACAAATTTAAAAAATATCACTTAGGAGAAAACTCAGGTGAAAAAGTGAATTGCATATGGCCCCATGTGCGCTGCCATGGGGAACATGGTTGTTCGTCCAGCAGAGACATCAGGGTCAGTGGCCTCAAGTTTGCTGTCCTTCTCCTCTGGCCCCTGAGCCTCTTTCTCCTCTCTCCACCCTCGCACCACTGCAGCAGCGGTCCGCTGTTCCCCCTCAACAGCAACATTCAGGACCTCCAACTCCTCCTCCTCCAACAACTCAAAATCCTGCGCAGAAGTTGACTGCGCAGGTGCCTGGCTGCTGTTCCAGCTGGATCAGGGCCTCCTCTCCCACATCTACCAGATCCCCCAGGGCCCTGTCCAGCAGACAAACAATGGGCACCCACTGGCAGAGGGATGCCCATTCCTCGCTGACCAGGTTGGTTGCCTGCAGGAAGGGAGCCAACACCAAGCAGACCTGCTGCATCTGCCCCCACTGTGCGTTGGAGAGGAGCTGGAGTTTGGTGGTGCCGGCGAGAGTACCCTCAATGATGTGGTGGTGGACAGCCCTCCTCTGCTCAACCAGCTGCTCCAACATCGCCAGGGTGGAATTCCAGTGAGTTGGCACATCGATGACAAGGCGGTGTCGTGGCAGGCTCTTGCGCTGCTGCATATCGGCCAGGTTTGCTGCGGCAGCAGCTGAGTGGTGGAAACTACGCACAATTTTCCGAGCCGCTTCCAACAGATTTTCCATCCCCTGGTAGGTGTGCAGGAACTTCTGCACCACCAGGTTCAGGACGTGGGCCAAGCAGGGGACGTGGGTCAATTGTCCCCTGTTTATGGCAGCCAGCAGGTTGGCCGCATTGTCGGACACCACCAATCCGACTCTGAGGCCTCTGGGGGTCAGCCATGTCTTCTCCTGCTCCCTCAGGTAGCGGAACACGTTGGCTGCCGTCAGACTGTTCTTCCCCAGGCTTCTCATTTCCAGCAGCGCTTGGCAATGGCAGGCTTTCACGCTGCTGTTGAGGTGGGGTCGCTTGGCAGTGGGAGATGCTGCTTCCCCCCCGGCCCCGCATGGTGGCACCACATAGTGGACAACTGGTGCTGCTGATGCGCCCGAGGACGGACCTGCTGCTTCCTCGCTGGCGCATTCCACTAGGATGACCCAGTGGGCCGTGAAGGGCAGGAAGCAATCTGTCCCAAAACGGCTGCTCCATGAATCCATGGTGACGTGGATCCACTCACTACCGGTGTGATCGAGCGATCAGCCTACGTTCGCCATAGCAAAGCAGTGCAGTGCTGAGATCGCCGTGCAGGAGAAGTAGTGGTGGCTCGGGATTTGCCACTCCAGGATCCCGTACTGTAGGAGTGTTCTCATGTCACTCCCCTCTTGCACAAAGGAGTATGGCAGGAGCTGGGAGCACATGGCCCGGGCAAGCAACCCGTTCAGCACCCGGATGCACCTGTTGGTGGGAGGCAGAACCTTGGTCACACCGGGAAAGGACTCGCTGAGCAGGGTCTGGCGGCGTTTGCCTGCACGGGAGGATGAGGAGGTGACTGTGGAGGGAGCAGATAAGGCCACTGAGGACTGGCTGCCCGGGGGGGGGTGTAGCAATGAGTTTCAGTGCTCCTGCTGCTGATGCTGGATGAGCAGGAGGGTGGGATGCAGCTGCTGCTGATGCTGCTGAAGTCTGTGCAGTGGCTGTCTGGCTCTGACTACTGCCTGTGCCACTGTCCTTCAGCTTTAGAAACTCACTGTAGTCCTGAAAATGTTTGGTTTCCAAGTGGGTCTGCAGGCACGAGGTACCCAACTTGTTCAGATCGCGACCTCTGCTCAGGCTGGCACCGCAACTGTGGCAAATGGCAGGGGTCTTGTCATCAATGCACACAGTGAAGTACCGCCAGACTGGGGATTTGAACTTGCCCTTCAAGCTTGAGGGCTGAGGAGCTTTTTTGCCTTTGGTGGGCTGTTTTTTTTTTTGGAGGAGGTTTGATGCGGGTGGTGGTGGTAGCGGCTGAAGCAGCAGGCAGTGGCTCCTGCCTTCCACACCCTGTGCTGGCCGCCATGCTGCTGCAGCGCCTCTGTGCCAGAGACGCCTCCTCATCCGATGACGAGCTGCCTTCAACCAACTGTGCTGGTGGTGGCACATAGGGATGGTCCCCCACCTCATCATCATCATCCCCAAACATCTCCTCTGAGCCCTCAACCAACTCCTCTGCCCCAACATCCCCTACATCAGGCCCCTCCTCCTCCTCATGAAATTTTGGTTGTTGTGCGCCAACAACAAACTCCTCCACCTCATACTCCTCCCCCTCCTCTTTGCATACCCCCATCATCTCCTCCTCAAAATGTTCCACAACATCCCTCAAAACGCTCGCAGTCCCTGGGTTGAAGAGTGAGCTCAATGAGGGCAAGCTGGTTGCTGGGGTCGACGTGACCTCAACCAGTGGTGGAGGCCTGCTGCAGACCGGAGTGCTGGTTGTGGTGGCACTGGTCTCGCTGGTGCTTGAGGTCTGGCTGGAAACGGTGGCTTGCTGCTCCGCCATCGTTTCCATGACAGCCTGTGCCTGACTCTCCGCAATGGGCCGGGGGCAATGACCCATGGCAAAGATGGGTGCAAAAAGTTGCGCCTCTGCTCCCTCCTCCACAACTCTGTGGTCAGTGGCTGGCGGCGGACCAGTCACAGATCTGCTGGTGCTGCCAGTGGCTGCAGCAATGGCGCTGCCTCTCCTGGTGGTGCCTCGCCCTCTACCTCTGCCAGTCATTGTGCAATAATATACAAACACAATAAGAAAAACTAAATATAAATATATATATATATATATATATATATATATATATATATATATATATATATATATATATATATATATAGGGCGGGAAAGGATGTAAACTTTAATAAAGAGTCTGGGTTGGTGGGTGGTGAGTGACAAAAAAAAATAAAGGTTTTTTGTTTTTTTAATAGTAGTAGTACTAACAGTAATCGATAACTAACTCGTGTGACAGATAGTGACAAATAAAAGTCTGTCACACACGGACGCAATCAATAGGGTCAGGTAGATGACAGTCACAGATCACAACAGATGCTGGTCTGGCCTAGTGGCCTGTGAAGTAACTATTACACAGTAGTAGTGAAGCCTGCGGCACTAAATAAACTCACAGACTATAGCAGTACAAATGAAGTAAACTAGTACGTAGGTAACAACTAAGTATAATCCCTAGTAGTAGTGTAGTAAACAATAACTAACTCAGGTGACAGTCAGACAGTGACAATAAAAGTCTGTCACACACGGACGCAATCAATAGGGTCAGGCAGATGACAGTCAAAGATCACAAAAGATGCTGGTCTGGCCGAGTGTCCTGTAAAGTAACTATTACACAGTAGTGAAGCCTGCGGCACTAAATAAACTCACAGACTATAGCAGTACAAATTAAGTAAACTAGTACATAGGTAACAACTAACTATAATCCCTAGTAGTAATGTAGTAGTTGATAACTAACTTGTTTGACAGTCAGACAGTCACAATAAAAGTCTGTCACAAACGGTCGCAATCAATAAGGTCGGGCAGATCACAACAGATGCTGGCCTGACCTAGTGGCCTGTGAAGTAACTATTATACAGTAGTAGTGAAGCCTGCGGCACAAAAAAAACTCACAGACTAGCAGTACAAATTAAGTTAACTAGTACATAGGTAACAACTAACTATAACCCCTAGTAGAATTGTAGTAGTCGATAACTAATGCGTGTGACAGTGACAATAAAAGTCTGTCACACATGCACGCAATCAATAGGGCCTAGCAGATGACTGTCACAGATCACAACAGATGCTGGCCTGGCCTAGTGGCCTGTGAAGTAACTATTACACAGGTGTAGAAAGGAAGGGAGACTACTGCACTCACGTACGTAAATCCAAATGGAAGCAGGAAAATCAAAATGCCAAAAGTTCAAAAGTAACCAAGGAATCCCGCTGCACCAGATGGTAGGGGGAAGTAGAAAATCTTTATTCTTTAATCCATCATCAGTGTTACAGATAAAAGCTCACGCATATCGGAGCAATAGATGGCTCCTTAATCACATGATTAAGGAGCCATCTATTTCTCCATTTTTCTGCATGTGATGTGACCACATCCTGACAGAGTTCATGTTCATGAGGCTGTACTAAAGCTAGTGATTTGAAGGGCAGTGAAGGATCATGAAAGTGCTGGTTATTGATTTGGAAAGCTAAGATTGACAAGTTCTTTGTTTTGTACTGAAAAATATTATAATTCTGGCCACCCCTCTCTCCTTTTGTTGTTATGCATTAGTTATTGTCTCTGTGTTTAAAAGTTTCACACATACCGCAGGAACCTTAAGGTTAGGTTCACATATAAAAGTGTGGTAAACGTGCATTCTCACACACAATCTTTTAAAAAATTATAAGCATTCATTTTCCACAGTAGTGCATTGATTTTAATGAGAAAACGTATATATTGTGCAATATTATGCAACAGGTTCTACGTTTTTTTTTTTTGAGCTTGCAAAAAAATGCATTTAGATGTAATAAGCCTCTTGACATTGGTGCTAATGCAATTTTAAATTCAGGAATATGCATAAAAATCAGTCAAGTCTTACATCTGCCTTAACATTACGGTATCATTCTGTTCCAGCAATGGGGGGAGGGGGGATCATTAACCACTTTACCACCGTGGGTACATGTATCTACGCTTCTTTTATCACCCTCCAGGAGCGTAGATACACACACACCCCGCCGCTATGGCCGCTGTCTGCGCTCCTGCTCGCTCGTGCGTGCTCCCACGCTCGTGCACGCTGCTGTCCGCTCATCCAGAGATCAATGAACGGGAAAAACTGCTCCCGTTCGTTGATCTATGCCCCCCCAGCAATGATCGGCTGCTTCTATGAGAAGCTGCGCGATCATTGTGAAAAAAAAAAGTTTCTCAGCCTCACTGAACTTCCTGTAAGCATACTTCCGCTTACAGGTCACATGAACAAAAAATGACTGTGGTCATTTTGTGGCCAAAAAGTAAAACTACAGTCAAAAACATTTTTCATATATAAATACATTCTTTTACATTATAAATTAACTAATTAACTCCCACACTCCCCAGTTTATTTATTTTTTTGTAATAAAAAGAAAAAAAATTACAATAAAAAAAAATACATGAATAGTTACCTTAGGGACTGAACTCGTTAAATATTTATGTCAAGAGGGTATAACACTGTTACTTTATAAACTATGGGCTTGTAATTAGGGATGGACGCAAAACTGAAAAAAATTGCACCTTTATTTCCAAATAAAATATTGATGCCAAACATTGTGATAGGGACATAATTTAAACGGTCTAATAACCAGGACAAATGGGCAAATACATTTCATGGATTTTAATTATAGTAGCATGCATTATTTAAAAAACTGTAATGGCCAAAAACTAAAAAAACAATGATTTTTCCCCCACATGTTTTCCTATTTTCCCATTAAAAATAATTTAGAATAAAATAATTCTTGGCATAATGTCCCACCTAAAGAAAGCCTAATTGGTGGCGAAAAAAACAAGATATAGTTCATTTCATTATGATAAGTAATGATAAAGTTATAGATGAATGAATGGAAGGAGCGCTGAAAGGTGAAAATTGCTCTGGTGCTCAAAGGGTAAAACCCCTCAGTGGTGAAGTGGTTAATATTCCCAGCCATTGTATGGTGCTGAATATTTGAATGTTATAGTTCTGACTGTGGCTTTGGGTATGTGTGGAATCCCACCTATGTTTGGAGGTACAGATATGCATTAAAGGGAACCTAAAGTGGACGAAATATGGAGGCTGCCATCTTTATTTTCCAATAAGCAATTGCCAGTCACGGGCACAGAATGAGTCAGCTGGAATTGCTTATAAGGGAATGAAGATGGTAGTCACTGTATTCTTCTCACTTCAGGTTCACTTTAAAGAAGTCTTTTTTTTTTACAATTTCTACTGCATTCATCACATAGAAATGTCATAAAACATGTCAATGTCATAAATTAAGAGCCAATAGTTAGAAAAGACCAGATCTAAAAATCAGGATGATGGTTAAGTTAAATGGAAAATCTCGTACACTCTTACAAGAAAATAAACACATAGCTCAAGAACTGTAAAAAAAACAATTTGGAAGTGTACTTGCAGAATACAAAGCAAATCATAGACATTAAATGCTACCCATTTCACCTACCTTCATAAGAAAGTTATCATGTCTAACAGTATGTTATTGAGTAGAAGCCATGTTTACACAGCTCTGCTTTGCTGAACATTGCCCTAATAACACATCTAAAACAACTTAAAGCTTAATTAGCACATCAGTAGTGTTTACCACACTGTTGTGCTAATCAGCGTATCGCTATGTGAACTGAATGTGGCGATTACAATGTTCGCAGAATGCTGGACTGGCTAAGTGTACACTGTAAACTTTTTGCCCCATATTTTTATCCCATCCTTCATGTAATCAGCAGCTTTCAGCAATAACTTCAATAAGGACTTTACTCCAAAAATAAACACTTGCTTAGCTAAATTACAAAAGTGAATAAACTACAATTGTCTGAAGCTAAACTCTGCCAAAACCGAAGTTGTCATTATGAGAGGTCCGCATGTGGCATCAAAACAGTTCCAATCTCAACACAGACCAACAATAAAAACATTGACCTTGTGCAGGTTTATTAATTAATGTGAAATTAAATTACATAACTAAATAAACTCTGATGAATTATTAGAACAGAATTTTTTTTTGCCCAAGGAACACTACAAAAATTAGACATTGCATAACCTCAGAGGCTCTTCTAACCCTAGTGAACACCTTCATCATATCTCCGGAGAACTACTGCAATGCCCTCTATACAAGGCTCCCAAATAAGGGCCTGCCCTACCGGCAGTTAGTACAGAATGCTACTACCAGGTTGTTAACAAGCCAACCCCATCATTGCCATATAATACTGATTTTTCACCCACTCTAGTGATTCTCCATAGAATAAATAATTCTCAGGAAGATAGGCCTATTAAAGTAAATCTGAAGCAACCCTGAAAAAAGTTAGGCTATGAAAAGGGAAGGCTCTTGACCCCTTGCTTCATATTCTCAGTCCACTGCTTCTTCCCCTTTGAAGTTATTTAACCAGCTGGTCCAATACGCCTTCTGGACTCCTCATGAAGGCTTTGGAAGTACTTGCGTCTCCAAGTACTTCCAAAGATTCAGAGATGCAAAATTTCAACAGGAACAGTGGTGGACTGAGGGGATAGGGAGAGGATCAAAAAGGCTCTACTGGATCCAGAGGTGAGTTAGATCCAGAGGTGAGTATCTAACTTTTTTCAGTGTTGCTTCTGAATTGCATGAGCATTGAAATCCCTATGCAAGATAAGCCTTGGATCACAAAAATAAATATAAGCTACGCTGAAACTTATTTGAATTTGACATGGAGGAATCAAGCTGGTCCAGATGAAAGATCAAAGGGAATCCTGGGAGGCAAATTCATATATGCAGATGCTGGAGCTCCCTGGCAGTGTTCAATGGGCAAGAAACAGGAGAGAACAGTAGTGTAAAATGGCTGCTGTGCTGGCTTTCTGATAGGTGTGTGTGTGTGTGTGGGGGGGGGAAGGGGGGGGGGCAGTCCAGGTGGGAGGGATAACTGATTGGCTGCCATGTGTCTGCTGACTCTGGGCTGAGCGGTCAATTTTTGGCTCCATTATAATGTATAGGGGGCAAATCGAACGCACCATATGTTCGCAAACAGATGTGAACGCGTACACGCTTGTTCATCGCAAACTATTCACCCGGCAAACAGTTTGGGCCATCTCTAAAGCTAAGTACATGTTTGGTACAAGTAAATGTCAGAAATAATTTTGACTAATATTTATATGGCAAATGCCAATAGTGAAGTTTATTTGGAACTATTTTTACTACTTTCGTTTTCCATTAAAGTCAGCAGCACACGATTTCCACATTTAAAGTTTCACCTGTGTTCAATTTTTGCCAGAACTCATTGACTGAATTAGGTTTGGAAAATGCACAGATGGAATTATATATGATTTCCTCTAAATTGTGTGCAGTATGAGTTCTCTAATTAGTAGGAAAAGCCCATGCTAGCTAAATGGGAATCCTAGAGAGTTTATCAATTATAATGCACAAAAGCAGTTCTTCCTGACATAAAAGTCATTTGCTGCATCCATTATATATAGAGATTTACTCTCTGTTTGCTGCTTATTCAGATCAGGAGGCTAAAATCTCAGCCCAGGTCCACAGCATCTTAAAGTGGTATGAAACCTAGCATTTCTTCTTTGCTCTAAAATATTATTTACAGCATATTATATACTACCACCATTTTGTTTACTAGAACAGCATTCAACTAGTTAAACACAGGACATACAAGCTCCCTGCAGGGAAAGCTGGACGCATCCGAACTGGAGATAACATTATCTTGTGTTTACTTAATTGTATCAAGTGAGGAATGTAAACACTTCTCTGACCGTGCAGACACTCCAGAACACAGACAGATACTCAGAAAGCATTTATGGGTATATTACAATATGAATACACCAGTTATGAATAAAATGCAATGTCAGCTCTCAGAGCAAAAAAATGTACTTTGGGAAATTTCTAAATGAATAATAATACTTAAGCACAAAAGCAAATATGATAACTGTAGGGGATATAAAAAGTAGGAAGACATGTTTTTATTGAATATCATGTCAGAGTGTTATACCACTTTAAAGGACCACTATTCAAATTTTATATTTTCATATATATCTATTAATTGTTTAAAGGCAGTAGTTAAAGATCCACAGTATATTTTGTGTTAAAACAAAAAGTCCAAAAAAGGCAATTTTTCAGTATCTAACAGATATTGGCAGGGTTGCTGATGTGGGTAGGGTTCCTCATGTTCTCCTCCACATGACAAGAATGTCATTGACCCTGTTGCAATAAAGATGTGGCAGCTGCCATACTTGTATCCTTTTGAATAATGCTGATTGCTTGGCTGTCCTGATTCTTTAACTCCAAGTATATTGATCAGGTGTCTATTTCAAACACTACCAGAGCCAGAAAGATCAGCAGAAGAGACAGACAAGTAGAATTGCTTAAATGGAAATACATTTGGCAATTGTTTACTTTCACTTACTGGTCACCTTAAGTATATAATACCACAGCTAAAAATAAGTGTTCATTTCTTAGGTCATTTCTGCATCCTTTTTTCCAATCACTGATTTTGTTGACACCGTATTAGTTTTATTTACTGTTGAAGGCCTACTCTTAAAGTATATAAACAAACTGAGATCCGATGTAGTGTTTAGACCAGGGCTGCCCAATGTGTCGATCGCGATCTACCAGTAGATCGGGAAGGACTACTAGGTAGATCGCAAAGGACTTTTGAAAATAGTGCCCCGGACGCTGACTGTGAAGCGCTGGCATACCATCTAATCGTGCTGCTCTGCTGCCCTACGCAGAGCAGCACGTGGCCTTCAGAAGAAGCGAAGGGGGAGCCGGGCAGACCTTTTACCTCATTCCTTCCAGTCCCGCCCCACTTCCTCCCCAGCCACCGCTCAGCCTCTCTTTTCCTCTCTCTGGGAGCCTTCTCGCTATCGCTATACCGAGATAAGAGACCTCAAATCAGCGGTGACCGCAGTGCAGAGGAGAGCAGTGGCATAGCAACGGCAGATATACGCGCTGTTAGGTCTCTGAGCCCGGCATGCAGCCCCAGTGAGTGTGATCCCAGTGTGGAGTAGAGCAGCAGCTGCAGAGGAAAAGGGCGGCCGGTGGAGGGGGAGAGGCAGGGGCGCAGTACCTGACTATCTACACTGGATAAATATCCCTGGCTACCTACACTGGCCAAATATCCCTGGCTACCCACACTGGCCACATATACCTGGCTACCTACACTGGCCACATATCCGTGGCTACCTACACTGGCCACATATGCCTGGCTACCTACACTGGCCACACATCCCTGGCTACCTACACTGGCCACATATCCCTGGCTACCTACACTGGCCGAATATGCCTGGCTACCTACACTGGCCACTCATCCCTGGCTACCTGTACTAGCCACATATTTCTGCCTACCTGTACTGGACACGTATCCCTGGCTACCTGTACTGACCACATATGCCTGGCTACCTGTACTGGCCACATATGCCTGGCTACCTATACTGGGGGCATCCATCTTCTCACTGTTGCTACACCAGGATAAGAGACCTCAAATCAGTGGCGACCACAGTGCAGAGGAGAGCAGTGGCATAGCAACGGCAGATATACGCGCTGTTAGGTCTCTGAGCCCGGCATACAGCCCCAGCGAGTGTGATCCCAGTGTGGAGGAGAGCAGCAGCTGCAGAGGAAAAGGGCGGCCGGTGGAGGGGGAGAGGCAGGGGCGCAGTACCTGGCTATCTACACTGGCTAAATATCCCTGGCTACCTACACTGGCAAATATCCCTGGCTACCTACACTGGCCACATATGCCTGGCTACCTACACTGGCCACATATCCCTGGCTACCTACCCTGGCCACATATGCCTGGCTACCTACACTGGCCACACATCCCTGGTTACCTGTACTAGCCACATATCCCTGCCTACCTGTAGTGGCCACTTATCCCTGGCTACCTGTACTGACCACATATGCCTGGCTACCTGTACTGGCCACATATGCCTGGCTACCTATACTGGGGGCATCCATGCTTGGCTAACCTATGCCTTGCTAGCCTGTATTAGGGGCACCTATGCCTAGCTACCTATACTGGGGGCAGGAAAGTCCACTTGATAATATGGTAGTAGAGGGAAGAAATCTGCATTTGCCCAATCATGATGGGGGGGGTTGAAATATGCAAAGTTTAGAATTTTAAATGTTGGTAGATCTCTGGGGCTCGGTTTCAAAGTAGCTCGCGAGTTGAAAAAGTGTGGGCACACCTGGTTTAGACCATACACATGGACACATTCTCTTTATGGTCTAAACACTAGATGGGTTCTCAGTTGTATTACCTGACCACCCACTCTGTTATTCTAAATAGATGTATTTTGTCTTTGAAATACTCCTTATACGTTCCATTAAGGCTTCCTCTTTTCTGCTAGTGCTGGGCTCATAACGATGTATCATACACACACACATATACATTTTTTTATGTATTTTTCATGTATGTGTCATTCTTTTCCCCCCTTTTTCACATGTGATGTTTGATTTTATCATTTATTCTTTTGGGGATATCCTTATTTTAGTCCTGTCTTTCTCCCTCTCTTTTTCCTCCTCCTTCTGGGGGCTGTGTCTTTTTGACTTACAAAAGATGGGTTGGACTTTGTGTCCTGTGTTACACTGTGAACTTGTGCTATGACTAAGGACCATTGTGTGTCTGAAACACGTCAGCTACCTGGCTGGTTTGTTTTTACTAGGGATGCTCGTCGGATTCTGCGGAATGGAGATTTCCGCGATTCCGGTCGGAAATTGGCAATTCCGTTCCGTTGAGCCGGAACGGAAAAGCTAGAGCAGTAAACCGAAATAGCGAAATTTCTATGCGGAATTCCATAGGAATTTAAACAGAAGCGTGTAAAAGCTGCATTAGCCAATCAGAAGGGATAGACCCATCACAGAAGCTTAAACATGATTATTTCTGCATTAAAAACTGAATTTCTGCACCAATTAGAGTCTTAACAAAAACCAACAAATCCTACGTTAGCAACCAGCTCCTAGCTACCTATCATCAGCTATCCCAGCCATTTTGTATATAAGACAGGTGTGACAGTCACGAAGCCTGTGGGTTTCCATCTGGTGTTGGAGAGAGGAGAGACAGACCCATATTAGTTGTTTCAACATAAAACAATAGTCTTTTTAAAGACTGTATATAAACCAAAAGTCTTTTTAAAGACTGTGAGAGAGAATTAGATTGAGTGCGAACTATATTAGTAGTAGCTATCTAGGTGTATTTGTGAGAGAGTGACAGTAGATTGTTAGTTTGAGTGATAGATTGTAGTGTAGTGTGCTAGTAGTTGCTGTGTGGAGAGGGTTAGACAGAGCCAGCCAGGCCGCAGGCTTAGTGTTTGACCGAGTGAGAGAGGTGATTGATTAGTTGAATGTAGTGCAATTTTTTTTGTTTGTTTTCTAAGTTCAAATTTTTTTGTTTTCTTTATTTTGTTTTTGATTTATTTTCTTTATTTATTTTACTTTGGTTCTGTCACTCATACCCCTTAATAAAGTTCTTGGCCCCAAAACAATGGAGAGAGAGCAGAGGCAATTTCCTGCCACTCCTAAAAGAAAATGGAGTGATGGTGGTGTTGGTGGATCACGTCAAGTACGTGATCATGTTGAGGGTGGCAGCAGCAGCAGTAAGCGTTCCCCCCGGTCAGAGATGTCTTCCCTCTGTTCGCACGCAGGAACATTTTGACAGAGCAGCAGGTGAACAGAGTTGTTGATTATTTAGATCAGGAACCCTCTACCCAGTTTGAGGAACTTTAAGCTAGTTGTAGCAGCACCAGTAGTGGCCAGGTTCCTCATGTCCAGAACCCGTCCGCAGCTGCTTCTCTTGACGAGGTTGCTTCCTCCCAATACTTTCCTCCAGAAGTAAAGCACACCTACGTCGATGAGAGAGTTGTGGAGAAGGATTGGGAGTAGGCATTGGAGGAGACCATGGGACCAAGGTCCCAAGAAGTGGTGAGGTCTGTGGTGAAAGAAATGGCCCCTGTGTTTTCTTCATCCAGTAGTAATCCATCACAACTGGGAGCTTGTGTCACCACCAATCTACATCACCACCAGTCAACTACAGAGGTGTTCGGTGGCCAGGTGGAGGGTCCAGAAGAGTCACTTATGAGTTCCAGTGATTTGGTTAAACTGGATGATGTTTTGGATGATGACGAGGCGGCTAATCCACCGTGGTTGCCATCTGGTGGGTTAGGCACTAGCAGGCGTGAGCAGCATGGATAAACAGAGCAGACGGTTGGCCAGCAGCCTGCAAGTGCTTTCCCGTCTGTCAGTACCCACCAGTCCAATGCTGAGCATCGACATGCTTGAACAGGTCGCACCACTCGCACCACTGCTCCACATGCATGCACGTCCTCTGCATGGAATTACTTTACTGTTCTGGAAGAGGATGAATCCAGGGCAGTCTGTTCTGCGTGCCGTAAATCAGTGAGCAGAGGCAAATCGTGCACCGGGTTCTGCACTTCAGGGCTGATAAGCCATCTGCGCAACCACCACAAATGGGAGTTTGAATATGTAAAGAATTACAATAAGATGGGTGGAGAAAAAGCAGCAGCAACAGGCCCCTCCTCTTCTTTTTCTACTCCTCCTGTCCCTATCCAACCTGCTCAGTCCCCTTCTAGTTCAAATCCCTCTGCATGCCAGGCTGGAAGAGGACTCCAGGCCTCGGCAAGCACCGCATTATCACCCTTGTTGGTTTCCTCTGAATTACCAGTGTTCCAGATTCAGGCCTCTGTGCTAGAAATGTTGCAGAGGAAGCGGGTGCCGGTGATGACCACTGTGGAACCACCTCTAGGTCCCATGGCCTACGACAACTCCTGCTGCTCCAAACAAAAATTGTAATGACTGTCGTGGAACTACCTCTAGGTCCCATTGCCTACGACAACTTCTGCTGCTCCAAACAAAAATTGTGATGACCACCGTAGAACCACCTCTAGGTCCCATGGCCTACGACAACTCCTGCTGCTCTCAAAATAAATTGTGATGACCGCCGTGGAACCACATCTAGGTCCCATAGCCTACGACAACTCCTGCTGCTCCAAACAAAAATGTAATGACTGCCGTGGAACAACCTCTAGGTCCCATGGCCTACGACAACTCCTGCTGCTCCAAAAAAAAATTGTGATGACCGCCGTGAAACCACCTCTAGGTCCCATGGCCTACGACAACTCCTGATGCTTCAAAAAAAAAATAGTAATCAGGATTGTGATTCAGCCACCACCAAAGCCAAAGTTATCATCAGGACTGCCAGGCAACTGGTATTTGTTTAAAAGGAAACATCCATTACATTCCCTTTAACATTGTGGAAATGGTTCCGCCCGGAATGCGGAATTCCGCAGAATACCGCGGGGATCCGCCGGAAGGTAGCGGTTACAGAATTTCGTCACCGCGGAATCCGGAATTTCTGCGATATCAGAAATTGCCTGTTTAGATCATCCCTAGTTTTTACCTGATTCAAAGTTGGAGGCTTGCTCAATGTCTGGTGCAGAACTTTCCTCTTTTCTTCCATTAAAATACTGTCACTATCTGAGCCTACAAACTGTGTCTATGCCTGAGACTGAACTAGTGAAATAATTTCTAGAATAGTTACAGCTTAACACTAAAATGCACAGCTAACATGCATGCACCATAATGTTATGCTATAGGAAAAAATGTTATCTACAACACACCGTAATCTAACTTGCAGCTCTGCAGCTCTGATTCTGGTCTCTCTCTATTCCTCTTCCTCCTAACAGCATGAAATGGTGAGACAAAATAAGACCCTTCCCTCCTCCTCTTTTATAAGCACCTGTGGTATAATCTCTTTGAATTGGTTGCTGAGGGAAGGGGTGCATTATGGGAAGGAGTTATTAGCCAGACAGAGGGAGTTTCCTTCTTTTCCTGCCCTATCTCTTCCTGCCTGACCACATCCTGGGCCAGACACCCTGTGTACTCCATTGTTTTTTGTCAAAGCCAGGCACATGACAAGCTTGACTGCCGGGTTCTGGAGAATCTTGTAAAGCAAAATTGTAATTTGTGCAACTCTAACTATGACTTGATTAAACTAGGGCTTTTACATGGGCATCCTTCATGTTGGATTTACTTTTGTGACATTTTATTTTTTTTCAGATTATGGTATGTTATAGCATAAGGGCCAATGGGCCATAAATAAAACACATTAAGAGCAACCAAACACTTTACTTCAATAGATAAAAATATCAAGTTCACATAGGAAGGCATAGATGTATACAGGAAATCTACCCACACAGACCAATAACTTCTTTTTTTTTACTAATCACTTAAACACGAGCTGGATGTTAGAGGAACTTAATGCAACTAGGCTGAGAAGACTGAAACTTTTGTGGCTGCCAAGACTGGGTCTTTGCAAAAACAACAGCAAGGTAAAACTGAAATAACAGACAAAGGGGTAGAAGAGGGATCACCAATCACAAAGCAACTCGGGAAGATCTTTAAAGAGACGCTGAAGCAAACTCATTTTGCCTATTTTACCTTATAATTTGATTCAGTGCTCTAATGCCAAGTAATCCACCGTGTCCCCGCCACTAAACGAGCGCTTTAGACCCCCCAAATCCCCGGGGGGCAATCTGGCCAGCATTTCCTGAAAGAGGCAGAGCTTTCAGCTTCAGCTCTGCCCCTCCTGATGTCAATCGCGGCGGATCGCCGCCTATCCCAGCCCCTCTCAATCTTCCTTCACAGAGAGGGGCGAGGAGAAGCGGCGATTTGTGTGGCAATTGATATCAGGAGGGGCAGAGCTACAGCTGAAAGCTCTGTCCCTCAGTGCAGAAAAATCCACGACCAGGTTGGTCGTGGATATTTGCGGAGGGATTTGGGGGCTCCGCAGCCCTCGTTTAGCGGCGGGGACACGGCAGATTACTTGGCATTAGAGCACTGAAGCGAATTATAAGGTAAAATAGGCAAAATTAGTTCACTTCAGTGTCTCTTTAACAAACATCATATCCCTGTATACTTCAAACCCAACAACAGACATCTTATAAATCCAAAACCTAAAACCTATCAAACCAATGTGGTATATACAGGGCTGTGTACTGGGAAGTGCATTTGTGTTTTGGAGAGGAAAAGCACCACCTGAACAAGTGAATGTCCCAGAAGTGGAGGGATAACTCTGCATGCCAAAACTTCAGAGCCTGCCTATATCTCAGGAGAAAGCACCTTTTTTTTTTTACATATGTTGAGATACACATTTTGGAAAGAGGAGAAGACTGGCTCACAATGGGTGTAAAAACGGTAATCTAAACTGGAACAACCCACTGTAAAAAAAGGAGGCCTTTGGCATCATTTTTCATCAATATACCATGGTATTTAACCATGCTTGTATGAAAAGTTAAAAGACAGCACACCTACAGACTGCAACCTAAACAACAACATAATGGTTTCAATTAACTAGACTCTTGGCTAAAGTAGAGAATGACCTGTTCTGATTAATCACCTAGGAGTTTGATTCACTCATCAGACCTGAAGGGGCTACTGTGAAGGAGCGAATAAACATCTCTTAGAACAGAAAATACGGTGTTCAGTTGAAGCTACCTTATTTTTCTTCGGATGATGTGAGCCTTCTTTAAATCTCATAATAATATGAAAAATATAATTGTTATCAGAAAAAAAGGCAGAATGTATAAAGCATAATGGCCCATCCAGCTAGGCAAAACTTTTTATTAGAGTATCATAAATGTCAAATATAGTCATATTTTTATATTAACACTCATATTGGGCCAGGTAGTCATTTATTTATTCATCTCAGAACCCTCACACAGCGTAACTATTTTTCTATTTACACGATATATCAAACAAATGTAACAGATTATATCTACATGTGCCTCGCATTTTTCCAATTATGTTAATGAGAACTAATGATTAATTTTTACTGTAGTGTGTTTCATTAAGTCATAATGTCAGTCTTATCTGCCTGAGCTGCGCGTTCCTCCTATTGCTTTCAAGTCAATTTAAGCCACATTATATACAAAATTAAATCTAACTTTTATGGCTAGACCCTTGGGGTTCGATGAAAAGACTGTATTAGATAGAAATTAAAAGTGCTACTTGCAGATAGTGCTGCATTATACAAGCTACCATTAAGGTGATTTGTAAAGTTGGGTGTACTTTATTCATGCAGATATATCATTGTTAGGAGCCAGAAGCCCATGGGACATGTGAAGTGGACACTTTATATTTCAGGAAATGTAGGCTAAATGCACTAATTGCATCCTTAGCTATAAAAGCATATATCTACGGTGTTCGTGCATAATATATGCATAAATAAGAACACGTTATGACTGCAAACTTGAAATTCTACTGCAGTCGGGGCTCTATTAATATCATGTTGGTCAGTATTTAAAGCAGAATTAAAGTCAAGTACAGTAAGCAGTTCAGCCTACAATAAAATCACAGCAGTCCAGTCTGTAGTGAAATCACAATAGTAACAATATTTAAAGTTCTACATTTTAAAAGGTAGACTTAATCAAGTAGATATTGGGCTTGATTCACAAAGCGGTGCTAACTGTTAGCACGCCTGTGAAAACCCCCTTAGCACGTCTAAACAAGCTTTTCGCGCTCAAAACTTTACGCGCGCAAAACTGTATGCGCGTAAAACTTTAATGGTCACTGCGCGAAGTGCCCATTAAAGCCTATAGGACTTTGCGCGTGCAAAACTTTGCGCGAGATCTGATTTAGAAATTCAGTGCTAACCTACTTAGCACCCTGGTTAGCACGTCTAAAGACTTTAGACGTTCTAAGTAGGTTAGCACCGCTTTGTGAATCAAGCCCATTGTTGGTAAAAAATTATGGTGATCATGTTTATTGTATTGTTTTTGTGCAGTGGTGTAGCGAAGGCAGCTTTGGGCCCCAGTGCAAGCTTTACATTGGGACCCCCAAAGCATTCTATGCATAACAATTCATATGGCACAATAAAACCTGCCAAGGACATTTACAGTATGACAGATGTAAGAAGAGGAAGGGAGCAGTTTGTTAATGATTACCACTAGGGATGCTCATTTCTACACTTCCAATTAGAAAATGGAAAATTGGATTTTTGCGGAAATACCACATTACCACAACTCTTTAATTTTAGCCCAATCGCAATACTCGGGAAGCACTGGACCAATCAGAGAATGCAGAGTCAATTTGAAAATATTCAGCCAATCAGAGAAAAAATGACCAAAAAATGACTTCTCAGAAATCGGATTTCTGTGGAAATACCAAATTCCTGAACCCGGTAATTTTATCCCAATCACAGAACTCGGATGCATTGGACCAATCAGAGAATGCAGAGTCAACTGGGAAGTATTTGGCCAACCAAAAAATTCAAAAAATGACAAAAAAGATGACTCAGAAATCGGAATCGGAAAACAGTAATCGGCATAGGCGGGAATCAGAAAATCAACATTTTTGACCATCCCTAATTACCACTACTCAAAGCATATAGAGTGATCATTACTAACATAGCACCATTCAAGAGCTTATACTGCAGTTGAGAGAGGGTCCTTAGTGGGCCCCTCTGGTCCAAGGGCCCAGTGTATCCTTCATGCATAGTTCTGCATCCTCTATTGCTATGCCACTATTCCGATGCCAAGACGCTTACATTCAAAAAAGGCGCTGGTACATTTCAGCACGGTGATATGCCGAAAGAAGGCTCACCCTGCTCTAGCTATACTCTATTTTCTAAACTATTCCCTGACTAACTACCTTGTAATTCATATGTTGACGTAATGTGGGCTCTGGCTATTGTTGGCAGTGGAATTACTTTTTTTTTGTAATTTGAGCTCCGGTTATTACCGGTGCCTAAATTAGTCAGTGAGCGTTGCTATAGCTGTAATTCACATTACAGCCCATGTCGGTGCCCAAATCCAGTACTGTGCCGAAAGTAGCTGGCACAGACTTCTCTCTGAGTGTTGGGAGCCACCCTGATGGTGGGGCTACAAAGGAAAGACAATAGTGGTCAATGACATGTAAGAGCAATTTAGTATGCCACATAGTTACATAGTTATATAGTTATTTGGGTTGAAAAAAGACATACGTCCATCGAGTTCAACCAGAGAACAAAGTACAACACCAACACCAGCCTACTCCCTCACATATCCCTGTTGATCCAGAGGAAGGCAAAAAACCCTTACAAAGCATGGTCCAATTAGCACCAAAAGGGAAAAAAATTCCTTCCTGACTCCAGATGGCAATCAGATAAAATCCCTGGATCAACATCATTAGGCATTACCTAGTAATTGTAACCATGGATGTCTTTTAACACAAGGAAAGCATCTAAGCCCCCTTTAAATGCAGGTATAGAGTTTGCCATAACGACTTCCTGTGGCAATGCATTCCACATCTTAATCACTCTTACTGTAAAGAACCCTTTCCTAAATAAATGGCTAAAACGTTTTTCCTCCATGCGCAGATCATGTCCTCTACTCCTTTGAGAAGGCCTAGGGACAAAAAGCTCATCCGCCAAGCTTTTATATTGCCCTCTGATGTATTTATACATGTTAATTAGATCCCCTCTAAGGCGTCTTTTCTCTAGACTAAATAAACCCAGTTTATCTAACCTTTCTTGGTAAGTGAGACCTTCCATCTCACGTATCAATTTTGTTGCTCGTCTCTGCACCTGCTCTAAGACTGCCATATCTTTCCTGTAATGTGGTGCCCAGAACTGAATTCCATATTCCAGGTGTGGCCTTACTAGAGAGTTAAACAGAGGCAATATTATGCTAGCATCTCGAGTTTTTAGTTCCCTTTTAATGCATCCCAAAATTGTGTTAACTTTAGCTGCAGCGGCTTGGCATTGAGTACGATTATTTAACTTGTTGTCGATGAGTACTCCTAAGTCCTTTTCCAAGTTTGATGTCCCCAACTGTATCCCATTTATTTTGTATGGTGCTAGACCATTGGTACGACCAAAATGCATGACTTTACATTTGTCAACATTGAATTTCATCTGCCATGTATGTGCCCATATAGCCGTCCTATCCAGATCCTGTTGCAATATGTCCCCATCTTCCTGATGATTCTGCACAATTTTGTATCATCTGCAAAAATAGCAACATTGCTCACTACTGCATCTACTAGGTCATTAATAAATAAATTGAAGAGGACTGGACCCAGTACAGACCCCTGTGGGACCCCACTGCTAACAGTCTCCCATTTTGAGTACCATCCATTGACCACAACTCTTTGTTTTCTGTCCATTAGTCAGTTCCCTATCCATGCACACAGACTCTTCCCCAGTCCTTGCATCCTCAACTTTTGCACCAGACTTTAGTGTGGAACAGTGTCGAAAGGCCTTTGTAAAGTCCAAGTATATCACATGTACAGCATTGCCAATATCCACATTAGCATTCACTACCTCATACAAGCTGAGCATGTTAGTCAAACAGGACCTGTCTTTAGTAAACCCATGTTGATGCTGAGAAATAAGATTATTTTCTACTATGAAGTCATGTATAGTATCTCTTAGTAACCCCTCAAATAGTTTGCATACAACTGATGTTAAGCTTACAGGTCTATAATTTCCTGGATCTGATTTTTTTGCCCTTCTTAAATAATGGGAAAACGTGGGCTGTATTACTGAAGGAGATGCTAAAGATAATTCGGGGGACACCTGTACTTTCACTTGATTTATTCTATTGTGTATGCATAAACATTAGGGTAATCTTTTAAAAAATGCAATTCTTACTTCAGAGGTTTCTAAATATAATTTTGAAATTTGTTTTGCAAATATTCAGAATTGCATGAGCAAGGTAATCCTATAAATGCAGCTGTTATACTTACCGCCAAGTGTTAATTGTTGATAGTTAAGCATTGGTAATTGTTATCAATATTTTACTATAGCTAAATCTATCTACCCTACTCTCATACAGAGCCCTCCACTACCGATGCCAAACCCTAACACCCCCTCATTGTACCTAACACTAAGACTTCCCCTGGTGGTGCCTAACCCTAACTGCCCCCCAAAACACTGCAAAAAAAACCCTTCCTGATGCCTGACTGTGCCCCTGCACAGAAAACTAAAAAAAAAAAAAAAAAAACACAGCAAAAAATTATATTTATCGGGCACCACCTGTCACCCAAATGTCGCTGGCTTAAAAAAAACAAGAAACCCCCCTTCAAAAAATGATTATTATTGGACGCTGCTTGGGTTATGAATTTCTCCTTTGGTACCGGCTTGCCGATATTTTCAATCAAAGTCTATGACAGCACCCAATTTGTGCAGAAGCCGTATGCACCCGATTTGCTTGATAATGTCATTTAATGCAATTCAGGATCATGCTGATGGATCATTCTCCTGTTCAAAGATACAAATCAATTGCAGGCAGCACCCTGTACTGCTCACCACGAAGTCTGTCCCTCATTTCCACAACTCCTGGCGACAGTGTGCATCAGATCACAATATATAAAGCTTGTATTAATAGTTTCTATCAGTATCCTACCTAATAATCATCAAGTGTCCCTGTATCTTGTCCGTGTGTCAGTGCTTTTGCGCTACTGCGCATGTCAAGCACTGACAGCCGTTAGGACAGGACACAGGGCAGACGGTCGGACAGCTGAGTGGGCGGGCGAGAGAGCGTGTGACCAGTGAGTGGGCACGCGACCGGTGGGTGCAGGCGTGCGGCCGGCGGGAGCGCGCGCACGTGCCGCGCGGTATTGACAGACCTAGAGCCCGTTTTCATAACGGCTTAGGTCACTAGTCTATAATATTCATTAGAAATTGCTAAACAGATTTGCCTTTTGTTTTCCACTTCCTGTCAGCTGAGCTGCATCTTTAAGGCTCCCTGCACACTGCATGCGATTCCAATTTTTAATCATTTTTTACATCCAATTCCGATTTTTAAACGTTACAGCATGCTGCGTTTTTTCAGCGTTTTTCTGTTGATAGCATTCAGGGAAAATCAGAATTGCAAATCGTAATCGTAATTGGAAACAGAATCGCAAATAGGATTTGCAGTGTGCAGGGAGCCTAAACCCACTAATTTTCACCACATTGTAATATGAAAAGAGATGTTGGGTTGCACGGTGGCATGTGGATAGAACTCTCGCCTTGCAGCACTGGGTCCCTGTTTGAATCCCAGCAAGGGCACTATCTGCACGGAGTTTGTATGGTCTCCTTGTATCTATGTGGGTTTCCTCCGGACACTCCAGTTTCCTCTCACATCCCAAAAACATACAGATAAGTTAATTTGCTTCCCCCTAAATTAGCTCTAGACTACGATACATACACTACACAATCCATACATTGACATATGACTACCATATTTCCCTCTGAGGGACCATAAAGTGACAAGACAATGTACTTTGTACAGTGCTGTGGAAGATGTCAACGCTATATAAATAATAATATGTTAATTCAGCATGTAAGAAGCAGATTCATCTTCATTGATGGGAAAAGTCAGGTGGATGCTTTGCTACATTGTATCACAAGCTCTCCATTGACCTTATCCCCCATGCAACACCGCTCCTTTAGGGCCTATTTCCACTACACGCAGATTGGATGCAGAATGGATGCAGAAAAACTGACTCCAATGAATGCCTGTGGGCCTTTTTCAACTAAACACAATTTTTCTGATGCAGATTTTCCCATAGGCATTCATTGGAGTCAGTTTTTCTGCATCCATTCTGCATCCAATCTGCGTGTAGTGGAAAAAATAGGCCCTAATCATTACACAGGCAAATAGCATATGTATATCTCCATAAAGGAAACAAGACAGAAGTCTAGAGTAACTCTTTAAGCCATACATGGTGACAATGAAAACTATAAATTCTCCTGAATTAAACATCGGCCTTCTTCATTTTCACATCTCTTTCTTTATCCTGATGAAAACCGGAATGAATCATTTCTGTAAAATCCCCTTTCACGGCTAATCACACTTTAATTAAATGCACCTTTCAGTGTTGAATTAAACATATCAATGTGTTCCTATCACTTAGTAAATTGTTAGTCAAATCAAATGTTCCACCAGTTTGTGTATCCACTTGTCTTATTCCCACCTGCTGTCTTATGTTATATGTTGAAAGTGCAATCTATTTATGAGAAAACAAAAGAAATTGGTATCATCTTGTGTTGTTTCATCCTTAAAGTGAAACCATTTGCAAGAAAATTATAGGTCCCAAGTGTTAAACTTCTTTGCATATTAATTTTGTTAGCCTTACCTCCCGCAGTCCGTAGATGTGGAAGGCCTGTTGGATAATGCGCAAGCCAAATTCCCTCCCTGCACATTACTGTTAACAGACACATATCTGGAGTGTGTTTATCATTTAAAAATGAAAGCTGCTTTGATCTTCTAGACTTAATGTCATTGTCTATAAAGCATTCATACGCCTATTCATTTTGCTTATATATAGTGAATTCTTAACAATATAATGTGCACTTGAGAATAGCCAAGCTTTCCCTAACAAAGACGTCAAAATGTAATCTGCATAGTCCTTATATGTTTGTATTATTTAACACACGATCCTCACAGATGTGTATTTGTTTTATAATATAGAAATCTATTTTAATTTGAAATGTACACCAGTGAGAACTATTTACATAAACCTAATGGGCTTGATTTGTAAACAGATCTCCCGAGATCTCCAAGCTAGTGTTGAGTTCAGAATTGGGTTAAAGTTAAACATCAGTTATCTGATTCGGTTTGATTAGAACTAAAATAATTGCCATATTCAGTGAGAATCACAAAACTCACTCTAAGGCCATGGTCCAACAACAAGCAGCTGGGGATGAGCAGGGGGAACTGGCACCCTTTGACAATGAATTGGCAGCAAGCATCCAATTGGAGACCAACATCATCTGGTATGTGACCCACCCAGGCTTTGTTAAAGTGGTATGAAACAAAAAATCCACTACCACAAAAAAATTGTAGCAGAACAGCATTCAAACAGTTGAACACAGCACTTGGTTCGTCAGTGGAAAATTCCTTGCTTTCTGGCCGCATCTGAGGAGGTGATAACATTATCTTTTGTTTACATTCCTTTGTTAGATGCATTTAGTATACAGCCAGCAGCGTCCTGAAACTGAACTATACTGAGCTGAGAAGCAGAGAGAGGGGTGAAAATTGACCACAAAATAGATTATAATATATAAAAACAGCAGCTATGCAATTAAATGGCGAGGAGAACGCCAGCGCATACCACTAAGGCTGCATCTGAAATGACCACCAGCTCAGTGTGCAGCACCTAAAAAGATTTTCTGCACACTTCGCATTCAATTCAGATGCAAATCATATGCAAATCTGCTACTACTTATCATGCAAACAGGAAACTCAGGAGGAGGGGCTGGGAGCAGCTAACCTGACAGTTACATAGTTACAAAGTTAAGGAAAGGTGGGGGGAAAGGCTGCGCATCCCTAAACACATGTTGCAATTGAATGGTTAATCGCACAGGCATACACCGCCTCTGCCAGACTGAAAAATGCATGCCCTGCATCCAAGACAAGTGCTAACATTTATTAAACTATGAGGAACTTTAGCTTCCAATATGGTTTGCATGCAAAGTATATTAAACTAGACACTTGCGCCACGGTGAGGCAAACCTCCGGGCAAGTGACCTAACCTAAATTTAAAACCTTGGGAGCAGCTAAGCAAAAAAATTGTGTAACTTACATTTGGTTGAACAGCGAGGAGAACGCCAGCGCATACCACTAAGGCTGCATCTGAAATGACCACCTGCTCAGTGTGCAGCACCTAAATAGATTTTCTGCACACTTCGCATCCAATTCAGATGCAAATCATATGCAAATCTGCTACTACTTATCATGCAAACAGGAAACTCAGGAGGAGGGGCTGGGAGCAGCTAACCTGACAGTTACATAGTTACAAAGTTAAGGAAAGGTGGGGGGAAAGGTTGCATATCCCTAAACACATGTTGCAATTGAATGGTTAATCGCACAGGCATACACCGCCTCTTCCAGACTGAAAAATGCATGCCCTGCATCCAAGACAAGTGCTAACATTTATTAAACTATGAGGAACTTTAGCTTCCAATATGGCTTGCATGCAAAGTATATTATACTAGACACTTGCGCCACGGTGAGGCAAACCTCCGGGCAAGTGGCGTTCTCCTCTCTGTTCAACCAAATGTAAGTTACACAATTTTTTTTGCTTAGCTGCTTCCAAGGTTTTAAATTTAGGTTAGGTCACTTGCCCGGAGGTTTATTTAGCCTGCAATGGGCTAAATAATGTAAAGAATAGACTACAGGCAGCAGTGCTGCTCAACATTTGGAGTAATATTTGCTGCACCTTATATGTTGTTGAAAAAGCCCTATTGATAGCAGGAAGAAGTGATGACTATAGTAGTTTCACAACAAAGCTGAAAACTAACACTGATGTACTCCACCTTCAACAGTACTGTATACAACCCACACAGCATTAAATATCAGTCATCTCTCTTTCCCCAACTGTACCTGGCTCAGGTAATTATTTCATCACACAGATGTCGCCTGATTTAAAGTGGGATAAAACTCTGACATAATATTCAATAAAACATGTTTTTTTTTTACTTTTAAATTTCCACTCAGTTACCGACCATATTTGCTTTTCTGCACAAGTAATATTGTCTGTTTACAAAATACAAGTTCCTAAAGTACAGTTAAACTGCTCTGAAATCTGCCATTGCATTTAATTGCATAGTTAAGGAAAGGTGGGGGGCAAGGCTGCGCATCCCTTGCATAGAGAAATATCTCTGTAAATGACAATGTTTTTGTGAAGAAACGCGGAAAAGCCGATGTCTCTCAAGGTGAGGCGGCTGTTTCCGCGTCCAGCATGGCGTCACAACGCGGAAAAACCGCCGCATGCTGCATAGGCAGAGCGGCGGAATCCGCATTGGGAACGGCGGAATCCGCATTGGGAACGGCGGAATCCACATGGGGAGCGGCGGAATCCGCATTGGAACTGGATACATTGCAAGACAGTATTGGTGTGGCTGGGACTGATAGTCCACATAGACTCAGAGTGACGCGCGCGCGCACAGAGGCAGAACCTAAATAACAGCCAGAAGGGAGTCAGCTGACCAGGCGGGTCAGCTGACATTTTCCACCACTCTCATTGGTCCAGCAATTAGGGAGGTCCTGGAAAGGTCCTTGTGTATATATACCACTGGCTGTTCACTTGTTCTTTGTCTGGCGTGCGATCACATACGTGGGAGCACCCAGATCCGTAGTCAGATCCGCAAGTGTGCCGGGACCAGCTGGAGCTGTAATCCTACACTTAGCTAGGTTATCTTGATAGCTAAAGTACTAGTTTGATTGTGATTATCTGTTATGACCCTTTGCCTGCCTGACTATCCTCCTGAACTCTGATCTTGCACCTCAATATTTCTGATACTCTGTTGCCGAACCCCGGCTCGTTCCTAGACTCCGCCTCTGCCTCCTGATTTTGTACCTCGATATATCTGATACCCTGTTGCCGAACCTCGCCTGTATCTAGACTCTGCCTTTGCCTCCTGATCTTGTACTTTATCTGTCCGTGTGTGTACGACCTGGCTTGTCCGACCTCGAGAACCGACCTTACTATTGGAGGCGGTTCCCCGTCCTGTCAGTGACACCTCCTCCTGAGTGTCACTTTCAGACATCCTTCCTACTGTCAGTCTTGGAGAGCTCAGGTCTGCGGAAGGAATCTGTGCAGTACTCCTTGCTGCACTGAGGCCTAGTCCTCTAAGTGTTACTGTTACACCAAACACTACACTCTACTCAGGTGAACAGAGGTTAGTTGGTATATCGGATTATCGGTGATACTGCAGATCACTTATAATCTGGTATACATCTGTATTCCCAGTGATGCTGCAGATCACCGGTAATCAGATCCTCTCTGTGCTTCACCGATCGTTACAGAACGCCAGGCCGAAATACAAAATGGACGCAAACACTGATTGTCTGGGTGTACTTGCCGCTTCGGTGGACAACATCAATCAAGTACTGGGCACCCACATAACCCTTATTGATGCCCTATCAGGGTCTGTACAAACCCTCCAGACATCAGTGGATCATGTGCGATCCCCTTTTAGCTCTGACATACGTATGCCTGTACCTGAAAGTTTTTCCGGTCACAGATCTGACTTCCGGAATTTTAGGAGTAGGGTGTTGTCCTATTTTGAGTTGAGACCCCAATCTTCGGGTACTGAGACCCAGAGGGTCACGTTTATTAAAACTTTGTTGTCCGGCGACTCCCAGTCTTGGGCGTATAGCCTGCCCGCCGGAGACAAAGCTCTTACCTCAGTAGAGGAATTCTTTAAAGCTATGGCAGTAATTTACGACGATTCGGACCTTGCCTCGACTTCTGAGTGGAAGCTCAAGCTTTTGCGTCAAGGCGAAGGTCCGGTCGAAGATTACGCAGCCGAGTTTAGGAGGTGGTCAGTTACGGCCAGGTGGGACACTTATGCCCTATTAGATTGTTTCTTGTCAGGGCTGTCCGATGAGGTCTCTGATTTGATGTTAAGCCAGCCCGAGCCCAGAACAGTCGATGAGGCAATCTCAGCGGCCATCCGAATCGACCGCAGGCTGCGCTACCAAAAACAGACCAGGGGTAGTTCCCGTCTCAGAGGGGTATCTTACACCACGGTCCCAGTGACTCCACCTCCTACTATTTCACCTTCTCCCGTCTTGCCTCCTTCCGAGCTGATACAGATTGCTCGGTCAAAATTAACCCAGGTAGAGCGAAGACGGAGAATGACTGAACAGCTGTGTCTGTACTGCGCTGAAGGGGGGCATATAGTACAAAACTGCCCCAATAAGCCGGGGAAACGCTACCGCTTAGGAGTGGTAGGGGGTAACACCCTGGGCGTCCGAATTTTACCCCTAGAAGAAAAACGATTGCTTCTTCCCTGTACCGTTACGTGGGAAGATAAGACTGAGGTCACGGAAGCCTTTATCGATTCAGGCTCCGCGGCAAATTTTATGGATTTTGAGTTTGCTAAGAGATTGTGTATTCCGCTCACACCAGTACAACTGCCCATCCAGGTTACGGCAGTGGATGACTCTCCTCTGCAAGGGAATCACCCACTGTCTCAGACACCAGAGGTGGGGGTCACCATAGGGGTACTGCACTGGAAGAAGTTACAGTTCTTTGTGTTGCACATGACAACCTCCACCATTATACTCGGCATGCCATGGTTGCACCTTCATTCTCCACACATTGATTGGGCCACCGGCCAACTAATTTCTTGGTCAGCACACTGCTTTCAGCGATGTTTAGGGAAGGTGACATTGGGCCAAACCAGGGCTCATGTACCTGAGCAATATGTGGAATATTCTGATGTGTTCTGTCCCAAGGCTGCAGACAAATTACCCCCACATCGCTCTTTCGATTGCCCCATTGATATCCGTTCAGGTTGTATGCCCCCTCGGGGTCATTTGTATAATTTATCTGGGCCAGAAAAATTGGCTATGCAAGAATATATCCGTGAGAATTTGGCCAAAGGCTTCATCCGGCCATCCCGATCGCCTGCTGGAGCAGGTTTCTTTTTCGTTAAAAAGAAAGACGGGGGCCTGCGGCCCTGTATTGATTACCGGGGACTAAATAAGATCACGGTAAAGAATCGCTATCCGTTACCCCTGATAGACGATTTATTTACGCAGGTCACCGATGCTAAGATCTTCTCAAAGCTGGATTTGCGGGGCGCGTACAACCTGGTGCGCATAAGAGAGGGCGATGAGTGGAAAACGGCCTTGGGTTATGTAATGCCCCGGCCGTTTTCCAGGAACTCGTCAACGAGGTCTTCAGAGAGGTGTTGGGGAGATTTGTTCTGGTCTATCTAGACGATATACTTGTTTTCTCCAACAACCTCTCTGAGCACAGAATGCATGTGAAATTTGTACTCAACAAATTAAGACAAAACTCACGTTACGCTAAAATTGAGAAGTGTATTTTTGAAGTCACATCTGTCGCCTTTCTGGGGTACATAATTTCCACCACGGGCCTGTCTATGGACCCCGCCAAAGTCTCCGCTGTTTTGGAATGGCCTCAGCCGGTTGGGTTGAAGTCTATACAGCGGATTTTAGGCTTTGCAAATTATTATAGAAGGTTCATAAAGGGGTATTCCACGGTTATCGCACCCCTCACCTGTCTTACGAAAAAAGGGGCAGATACCACCCACTGGTCTCCTGATGCATTAAGTGCTTTCTCCACTTTAAAAGATTTGTTTTGTTCCGCACCCATCCTGAGACATGTAGACACCTCTTATTCTTTTATTGTTGAGGTAGACACCTCGGAGGTTGGGGTAGGGGTTGTGCTGTCTCAGCGGTCAGGGTTGCAGGGAAGGCTACACCCTTGTGCGTATTTCTCTCGTAGGTTCTCTCCGGCAGAGAGAAACTACGATATAGGCAACAGAGAGCTCTTAGCCATTAAACTTGCTTTTGAGGAGTGGCGTCACTGGCTAGAAGGAGCAGAACATACAATTACTGTATACACGGATCACAAGAATCTAGAATACATCGAGGGGGCTAAGAGATTAAGTCCCCGTCAGGCTCGATGGTCTTTGTTTTTTTCGAGGTTCAGGTTCGTAATTACGTATATCCCGGGTAGCAAGAACATTAAGGCAGATGCCCTGTCCAGATGCTTTGAGTTGGAGACAGCACAGCCTTCTGCCCCAGAGACCATTGTCCCACAAAATTTGGTACTGGCCGTAACAGAGACTTGGGAGGACTGGACAGAGACCTTGAGTCCTTTCCAGCAGGATGTCCCTGAGGGGAAGCCTGAGGGGGTTTTATTTGTGCCTCTGCCATTCCGTCTCCGGGTGCTACAGATATTCCATTCACACAAGAATGCAGGACATCCTGGGGCATCTAGAACGCAGGATCTTGTGGCCAGGTGTGTTTGGTGGCCGTCTCTGGTAGCCGACTGCAAAGAATTTGTTAAGGATTGTGCGGTATGTGCTAAAAGCAAACCCTCCCGGCTGGCACCTGTAGGGACGTTGCAGCCTTTACCCACCCCGAGTGAACCATGGACCCACTTGTCCATGGATTTTGTGGGTGAGCTTCCCAGATCAGAGGGCATGTCGGTCATTTGGGTGGTAGTCGACCGCTTCAGCAAGATGGCCCATTTTGTGCCCTTGAAAGGACTCCCCTCGGCCCAGGAATTGGCCGACTTGTTTATCAAACACGTGTTCCGGCTGCACGGCATTCCGGAAAACATAGTGTCCGATCGGGGAGTCCAATTCGTATCTAAATTCTGGAGGGCATTCTGTCATCAAATGGGCATGAAGCTGTCGTTTTCATCGGGCTACCACCCACAGACCAACGGTCAGACGGAGAGGGTCAACCAGTCATTAGAGCAGTTTTTGAGATGCTACGTTGCAGAGGCGCAGAATGACTCGGTCAAATTTCTGCCCTTTGCAGAATTTGCACAAAACAATTTGAGAAGTTCTTCCACTGGATTTTCTCCGTTCCAGGTTGTGTCTGGAAGATTGCCCAAATTTTCACCGTTACCAGTGGCCTCCACTCCGTTTCCAGCTCTGGAGGCTTGGCAAAGGTCTTTTAAAGACATTTGGCGGACGGTGAGAGACAGTTTGGAAAAGGCGTTTCTGAGTCAGAAGGGTCAAGCTGACAAGAAACTGTCTTTGGAGTGGAGATTCCAACCAGGAGACTTGGTTTGGGTATCCACACGTCACTTGGCCCTGAAACAGCCTTCAGACAAGTTGGGTCCCAGGTTTGTCGGGCTTTTCCCGATAGCCAGAAGGATCAACAATTTCACTTACGCCGTTGATCTTCCCGCCAGCATGCGTGGGGTAAGGTCCTTCCACGTATCCCTGCTTAAGCCAGCAGTCCATGTGGGTCCCACTCCTCCTCCTCCTGTGTTGGTGGATGACCAGCCTGAGTACGAGGTAGAACAAATTTTAGATTCACACATTGTACAAAACTCAGTACAATATCTCGTACATTGGAAAGGGTACAGCATTGAGGAGAGACAATGGGTACCGGGGAGTCGCATGCATGCGGATGAATTAAGGAGGGAATTTCACGCCTTACATCCCGAGAAACCTGGTAGGAGTTGTCCGGTGTCCACTCCTCAGGAGGGGGGTACTGTGAAGAAACGCGGAAAAGCCGCCGTCTCTCAAGGTGAGGCGGCTGTTTCCGCGTCCAGCATGGCGTCACAACGCGGAAAAACCGCCGCATGCTGCATAGGCAGAGCGGCGGAATCCGCATTGGGAACGGCGGAATCCGCATTGGGAACGGCGGAATCCACATGGGGAGCGGCGGAATCCGCATTGGAACTGGATACATTGCAAGACAGTACTGGTGTGGCTGGGACTGATAGTCCACATAGACTCAGAGTGACGCGCGCGCGCACAGAGGCAGAACCTAAATAACAGCCAGAAGGGAGTCAGCTGACCAGGCGGGTCAGCTGACATTTTCCACCACTCTCATTGGTCCAGCAATTAGGGAGGTCCTGGAAAGGTCCTTGTGTATATATACCACTGGCTGTTCACTTGTTCTTTGTCTGGCGTGCGATCACATACGTGGGAGCACCCAGATCCGTAGTCAGATCCGCAAGTGTGCCGGGACCAGCTGGAGCTGTAATCCTACACTTAGCTAGGTTATCTTGATAGCTAAAGTACTAGTTTGATTGTGATTATCTGTTATGACCCTTTGCCTGCCTGACTATCCTCCTGAACTCTGATCTTGCACCTCAATATTTCTGATACTCTGTTGCCGAACCCCGGCTCGTTCCTAGACTCCGCCTCTGCCTCCTGATTTTGTACCTCGATATATCTGATACCCTGTTGCCGAACCTCGCCTGTATCTAGACTCTGCCTTTGCCTCCTGATCTTGTACTTTATCTGTCCGTGTGTGTACGACCTGGCTTGTCCGACCTCGAGAACCGACCTTACTATTGGAGGCGGTTCCCCGTCCTGTCAGTGACACCTCCTCCTGAGTGTCACTTTCAGACATCCTTCCTACTGTCAGTCTTGGAGAGCTCAGGTCTGCGGAAGGAATCTGTGCAGTACTCCTTGCTGCACTGAGGCCTAGTCCTCTAAGTGTTACTGTTACACCAAACACTACACTCTACTCAGGTGAACAAATTTTAGATTCACACATTGTACAAAACTCAGTACAATATCTCGTACATTGGAAAGGGTACAGCATTGAGGAGAGACAATGGGTACCGGGGAGTCGCATGCATGCGGATGAATTAAGGAGGGAATTTTACGCCTTACATCCCGAGAAACCTGGTAGGAGTTGTCCGGTGTCCACTCCTCAGGAGGGGGGTACTGTGAAGAAACGCGGAAAAGCCGCCGTCTCTCAAGGTGAGGCGGCTGTTTCCGCGTCCAGCATGGCGTCACAACGCGGAAAAACCGCCGCATGCTGCATAGGCAGAGCGGCGGAATCCGCATTGGGAACGGCGGAATCCGCATTGGGAACGGCGGAATCCGCATTGGGAGCGGCGGAATCCGCATTGGAACTGGATACATTGCAAGACAGTACTGGTGTGGCTGGGACTGATAGTCCACCTAGACTCAGAGTGACATGCGCGCGCGCACAGAGGCAGAACCTAAATAACAGCCAGAAGGGAGTCAGCTGACCGGGCGGGTCAGCTGACATTTTCCACCACTCTCATTGGTCCAGCAATTAGGGAGGTCCTGGAAAGGTCCTTGTGTATATATACCACTGGCTGTTCACTTGTTCTTTGTCTGGCGTGCGATCACATACGTGGGAGCACCCAGATCCGTAGTCAGATCCGCAAGTGTGCCGGGATCAGCTGGAGCTGTAATCCTACACTTAGCTAGTTTCTCTTGATAGCTAAAGTACTAGTTTGATTGTGATTATCTGTTATGACCCTTTGCCTGCCTGACTACCCTCCTGAACTCTGATCTTGCACCTCGATATTTCTGATACTCTGCTGCCGAACCCCGGCTCGTTCCTAGACTCCGCCTCTGCCTCCTGATTTTGTACCTCGATATATCTGATACCCTGTTGCCGAACCTCGCCTGTGTCTAGACTCTGCCTTTGCCTCCTGATCTTGTACTTTATCTGTCCGTGTGTGTACGACCTGGCTTGTCCGACCTCGAGAACCGACCTTACTATTGGAGGCGGTTCCCCGTCCTGTCAGTGACACCTCCTCCTGAGTGTCACTTTCAGACATCCTTCCTACTGTCAGTCTGACTCCTCCCGTCTTGGAGAGCTCAGGTCTGCGGAAGGAATCTGTGCAGTACTCCTTGCTGCACTGAGGCCTAGTCCTCTAAGTGTTACTGTTACACCAAACACTACACTCTACTCAGGTGAACAGAGGTTAGCTGGTATATCGGATTATCAGTGATACTGCAGATCACTTATAATCTGGTATACATCTGTATTCCCAGTGATACTGCAGATCACTGGTAATCAGATCCTCTCTGTGCTTCACCGATCGTTACAGTTTTGATTTTTTTTACACACAATTGTTCATTTACAGAGAGATTTCTCCCACCCAACATGGGTATGTGTAAAAATACACCCCAAAACACATTATACTACTTCTCCTGAGTACAGCGATACCACATGTGTGGCATTTTTTTGCACCCTAACTGCGCTAAGGGGCCCAAAGTCCAATGAGTACCTTTAGGATTTCACAGGTCGTTTTTAGACATTTGGTTTCAAGACTACGCCTCACGGTTTAGGGCCCCTAAAATTCCAGGGCAGTTTAGGAACCCCACAAGTGACCCCATTTTAAAAAGACACCACAAGGTATTCTGTTAGGAGTATGGTGAGTTCATAGAAGATTTTTTTTTGTCACAAGTTAGCGGAAATTGACACTTAACCCAATAAAAATCAATTTCCGCTAACTTGTGACAAAAATAAAATCTTCTATGAACTCACCATACCCCTAACGGAATACCTTGGGGTGTCTTCTTTCTAAAATGGGGTCACTTGTGGGGTTCCTATACTGCCCTGGCATTTTAGGGGCCCTAAACCGTGAGGAGTAGTCTTGAAACCAAATTTCTCAAAATGACCTGTGAAATCCTAAAGGTACTCATTGGACTTTGGGCCCCTTTAGCGCAGTTAGGGTGCAAAAAAGTGCCACACATGTGGTACCGCCGTACTCAGGAGAAGTAGTATAATGTGTTTTGTGGTGTATTTTTACATATACCCATGCTGGGTGGGAGAAATATCTCTGTGATTTTTTTACACACAATTGTCTATTTACAGAGATATTTCTCCCACCCAGCATGGGTATGTGTAAAAATATACCACAAAACACATTATACTACTTCTCCTGAGTATGGCAATACCCCATGTGTGGCACTTTTTTGCACCCTAACTGCGCTAAGGGGCCCAACATCCTATGAGTACCTTTAGGATTTCACAGGTCATTTTGAGGCATTTGGTTTCTAGACTACTCCTCACGGTTTAGGGCCCCTAAAATGCCAGGGCAGTTTAGGAACCCCACAAGTGATCCCATTTTAGAAAGAAGACACCCCAAGGTATTCCATTAGTAGTATGGTGAGTTTATAGAAGATTTTATTTTTTGTCACAAGTTATCGGAAATTGATTTTTTTTTTCACAAAGTGTCATTTTCCACTAACTTGTGACAAAAAATAAAAACTTCTCTGAACTGACCATACTACTAACGGATTACCTTGGGGTGTCTTCTTTCTAAAATGGGGTCACTTGTGGGGATCCTACACTGCCCTGGCATTTTAGGGGCCCTAAACATGAGGAGTAGCAAATGCCTCAAAATGACCTGTGAATGGGACGTTGGGCCCCTTAGCGCACCTAGACTGCAAAAATGTGTCACACGTGGTATCGCCGTACTCAGGAGAAGTAGTATAATGTGTTTTGGGGTGTATTTTTACACATACCCATGCTAGGTGGGAGAAATATCTCTGTAAATGGACAATTGTGTGTAAAAAAATCAAAAAATTGTCATTTACAGAGATATTTCTCCCACCCAGCATGGGTATGTGTAAAAATACACCCCAAAACACATTATACTACTTCTCCTGAGCACGACGATACCGCATGTGTGACACTTTTTTTGCAGCCTAGGTGCGCTAAGGAGCCCAACGTCCTATTCACGGGTCATTTTGAGGCATTTGGTTTCTAGACTACTCACGATTTAGGGCCCCTAAAATGCCAGGGCAGTATAGGAACCCCACAAGTGACCCCATTTTAGAAAGAAGACACCCCAAGGTATTCCGTTAGGTGTATGGTGAGTTCATAGAAGATTTTATTTTTTGTCACAAGTTAGTGGAAAGTGACACTTTGTGAAAAAAACAATAAAAAGCAATTTCCGCTAACTTTTGACAAAAAATTAAATCTTCTATGAACTCGTCATACACGGAATACCTTGGGGTGTCTTTTTTTCTAAAATGGGGTCACTTGTGGGGTTCCTATACTTCCTTGGCATTTTAGGGGCCCAAAACCGTGAGGAGTAATCTGGAAACCAAATGCCTCAAAATGACTGTTCAGGGGTATTAGCATCTGCAAATTTTGATGACAGGTGGTCTATGAGGGGGCGAATTTTGTGGAACCGGTCATATGCAGGGTGGCCTCTTAGATGACAGGTTGTATTGGGCCTGATCTGATGGATAGGAGTGCTAGGGGGGTGACAGGAGGTGATTGATGGGTGTCTCAGAGGGGTGATTAGAGGGGAAAATAGATGCAATCAATGCACTAGGGAGGTGATCGGAAGGGGGTCTGAGGGGTATCTGAGGGTTTGGCCGAGTGATCATGAGCCCACACGGGGCAAATTAGGGCCTGATTTGATGAGTAGGTGTGCTAGGGGGTGACATGTGGTGACAGGAGGTGATTGATGGGTGTCTCAAGGTGTGATTAGAGGGGGGAATAGATGCAAGCAATGCACTGGCAAGGTGATCAGGGCTGGGGTCTGAGGGCATTCTGAGGGTGTGGGCGGGTGATTGGGTGCCCTAGGGGCAGATAGGGGTCTGATCTGATGGGTAGCAGTGACAGGTGGTGACAGGGGGTGATTGATGGGTGATTGACAGGTGATCAGTGGGTTATTACAGGGAAGAACAGATGTAAATAATGCACTGGCGAATTGATAAGGGGGGGTCTGAGGGCAATCTGAGCGTGTGGGCGGTTGATTGGGTGCCTGCAAGGGGCAGATTAGGGTCTAATCTGATGGGCAACAGTGACAGGTGGTAATTGATGGGTGATTGATGGGTAATTAGTGGGTGTTTAGAGGAGAGAACAGATATAAACAATGCACTTGGGAGGTGATCTGACAGCGGGTTTGCGGGCGATCTGATGGTGTGGGTGGGTGATCAGATTGCCCGCAAGGGGCAGGTTAGGGGCTGATTAATGGGTGGCAGTGACAGGGGGTGATTGATGGGTGATTGACAGGTGATTGACAGGTGATTAGTCGGTTATTACAGGGGGGATAGATGCATACAGTACACAGGGAGGGGGTCTGGGGGGGGGGGGGGGGGGTTCTGGGGAGAATCTGAGGGGTGGGGGGTGATCAGGAGCCCCCAGAGTGCAGTTAGGGACCTAATAAAAAATAGCGTTGACAGATAGTGACAGGGAGTGATTGATGGGTGATTAGGGGAGTGATTGGGTGTAAACAGTGGTCTGGGAGGTGGGCAGGGGGGGTCTGAGGGGTGCTGTGGGCAATCAGGGGGCAGATCAGTGTGCTTGGGTGCAGACTAGGGTGGCTGCAGCCTGCCCTGGTGGTCCCTCGGACACTGGGACCACCAGGGCAGGAGGCAGCCTGTATAATACACTTTGTATACATGACGGTATAGTAGCGGTGATCGTGGGGTTAACAACCCGCTGGCGCTTCCGAACGGCAGGTGGGTTGTCGTCGCGTGTGGGTCGAGCCAGTTGCAAGGGGAAAGATCACGTCACCAGTGACGCGATCGCTCCCCCGGCATGCCGAAAGGACACAACGCCCATGGGCGTATTGCGGTCCTTTCGGCGTCCACTTTGCCACCGCCCATCAGCTGTGGGCGGTCGGCAAGTGGTTAAATCCAGAATCACTGGTGTATAGCAAGCCTATAATTTATACATTTTACAGAGCCATATCGACCCAACATGCAGACAGCCTGTATCGGATTTTCTGGTTCTCATCAGTGCATGCAATAATTTATATATTCAGGAGTGATGCATTCTGGGAAACCTGTTTAAGAAGGAAAATTAAACTCTGTGCTGCTTATTAATAGGAGTAGTGGTTCTGGGCACCATACACTAACTGGGTATACTGTAAAACCTTCATTAAAATCCAGTATTACAATCCATGACTGTTTTCCAATTTTTTTTTCTTTTATTGTCATTTTCTGTGTTTTTTCTTGCTTGCAGAATGCTTCTCTAGTGTCTGCATTCACTACTTCCCCGGCGTACAATGAGCCTTGGCATTAGAATATTTGAATTGATATATTCATGTAGGCCATTGGGTTTTCTCAGATCCAATTCCAAAATGTTCTTGTGGGTCAATTAAAAAAAAATATTCTTGAATTGTATTGGGAATACTGTAGGGGGGTCGGGGGAAAATGAGTTGAACTTACCCGTGGCTTGTAATGGTCCCCCGCAGACATCCTGTGCCCGCGCAGCCACTCACTGATGCTCCGGCCCCGCCTCTGGCTCACTTCTGGAATTTCCGACTTTAAAGTCAGAAAACCCCTGCGCCTGCGTTGCCGTGTCCTCGTTCCCGCTGATGTCACCAGGAGTGTATAGCACAAGCCCAGTATGGTCTGTGCCTGCGCAGTACGCTCCTGGTGACATCAGGGGAAGTTAGGACACGGCAACGCAGGCGCAGGGGTTTTCTGACTTTAAAGTCAGAAATTACAGAAGTGAACTGGAGGCGGGGCCGGAGCATTAGTGAGCGGCTGCGCGGGCACAGGATGCCTGCGGGGGACCATTAGAAGCCCCGGGTAAGTTCTACTCATTTTCCCCCGACCCCCCTACAGTATCCCTTTACAGCAAATCTGTGAAAAAAAAGAGAAGTCAGACCCAGAAGCTTCCCATGTCCTTCTCGGCCCCACCACTGCTTGCCAGGACCCTCTTCTTCATGCCCATGCTTACCTCCATATACAAGCATGGCTGCACTGTGCCTGTGCTAGTCCTGACTGCACCTGCATAGTAGCACAAAACTGCTCATGCACGGAGCAAAATTTTCACATTTTTCACTTCAGGTTCACTTTAAGACAGACCAGAATGTAAATATTTTTAAATATAGTATTTGAATACCTTATTCCAGATCTCATCTGAATCATCATCATATATCCATTGATGCCACATCAGCCCCGGAGAGTGGGGGACATAGTTGATTAAGTTTCATGAATCCAACATCACAGCTAAGGATGAAGGAGTTTGTTTACAAGGCCCTCATGCATGCTCTTTTTTAACCAGCTATATATTCAGTGAAAAGGTTGTTTCTTCTTTTTTTCTGGGGACTGCAGCCCCATAGCTATTATAGGGATCTAGAGTCTTCAGTGGCAATTTTTGGCGGAGTTGTGATACATTTTTAATGATCCACATATTATGGCGTTGTGTCTGGGTTTAGATTTAGGTTTTTTGTATACAATTTACTAATAAAGTATGGGCAGCACGGTGGTGTAGTGGTTAGCTCTCTCTCCTTGCAGCACTGGGTCCCTGGTTCGAATCCCAGCCAGGGCACTATCTGCAAAGAGTTTGTATGTTCTCTCCGTGTCTGCGTGGGTTTCCTCCGGGCACTCCGGTTTCCTCCCACATTCCAAAAACATACGGATAAGTTAATTGGCTCCCCCTAAAAAAAAAAAAAAAAAAAAAAAAAAAAAATTGGCCCTAGACTACAGTGCTTACACTACATAATACAGACATATGGCAATGGTAGGGATTAGATTGTGAGCTCCTTTGAGGGACAGATAGTGACAAGATATATATATACACTGTACAGCGCTGCGTAATATGTCGGCGCTATATAAATACTAAATAATAATAATAATAAAAAAGTATTTATTGATTTTCATGCACCCAATAGCCAATTCTCTTTTTTGTTGCTTTCTATTTTTAAATATAGTTGTAAGGAGTTAAAACTTTTAGGGGGATTTTATTATGCTTTACATCTCCATTGAAGAGAATGTCTGAGTCTGTCACTAGCTGTCCAGACAGAAAGTGGAAAAACTCTCTCCAAGAAGGACAGAGACAGATATAAAGGAAATAATTTAAAGTGGACCTGAGCTCTTGCATAGAACAGACTGAAAAGTTTTAATTCATCAGAGGTGGATGTTCCCTAAAATCTTATAGTGGAGTATAAAATGTTGACTACTTGACAGATGAGGACAGATGAGGACATTTCAGCTTAGAATTCTTGTTATATGTGCAGCAAATCAAGAAAAACTATTTCTGGAAAAAGTCTCCATAGGGAACCATTGAAAAAAAAAAACAAGCTAAAGCCCTTCAATGAAATGTATATTTTTCTGGAAAATTTTTTGAGGAGGAGGGCTTTAATTGTAGTGCATGTTTAAAGACCGTTATACATAATGAGAATACTGAACATATGTTTTTATTTTAGAAAAAGATAAAATTATATTTGAACTCGATAGACGTATGTCTTTTTTCAACCCAAATAACTATGTAACTATATAACTATATAACTATGTAACTATGGTATTTGGAAAAAAAATATGATCAAGAGATAGCATCCAAATTGTATCTTTTAATAAACACTATAGCATATTTATAACTTTTTTAAAACTTTTTTGCTTACATTGTGTTATTTACTTTTCTAAACATTTGGAACGAAGGCATTTCTCACTCCATTCTTTAGCAGCAACATAATCATATTTTGTAATTCAAGCAGCTATTCTTTTGTTTAAAGCAAGGAAGCAATATTACATGTAATATGTGCAATATATTAAAATATATTTTTTCAGTATGTTAGAAAAGTAAATTGACATTCATTTATCATTCCCATCATCATCATGGTGGGATGTCCAACCCTGGCATAAACAGACAAGTAATTTAAAACAAGAATAAACAAGTGTAGTATTTTATAATTTTAATAAGTACATTTTAGTTAAAATTTGTGTTACGTCATACAAGTCACCACATCTTCAAGTCTGAACTCTAACTTAACAATACTTCTGTAGTTTCTTTTGTATGTGCCCATTGGCATAAAATAAAGATATTTGAGGTTTGGATCAGTGTTGAGAATTTGGCTTAAGAAGTAGATTTATTTTCAAAATGTTGAGATCTAATCATGTCAGCACTGCTTAAAATGATGAACCACATCTAGCACTCTGCATATTCTAATTATACCTGCAAGAACCTACCCATCTGGTTCCGAAATAATAAAATTAAGACTAAATAAAATTGAAAAACTGATCAAACCAGCAGGTAACCTTGAAATGTGATAAGCAGTGGACGGCATCTTATTCTTTTTATTGAGGACCCCCTGTGCAGCATATCTGCATTTTTTATTGTGACACTATATAAAAAAACTATAATGCCTATTAGCCATAACCTAATCAATATAATGCTAAAATGCATTTAATCATCTCCCACCTTCTCAGTCATAGTAATATTAATGGGGTTTACTGTTCTACTAAACACATTACATTTCCAACCAGTGTAAACCAACCACATTAAAATACATATTAAGTAGAAGCACTCTATGCATGTTATTTTCTTTTATCACACATGTATTATTTTGTTGGGTATTTATTTATTTAAGCGTATGTTTTTTTCCCCTTATCTTTATGTATTAGTAAAAACTGTGTATTCATTATTATAGTTCATTTTCTAATATGAATGTGTGTGTGTGTGTGTGTGTGTGTGTGTGTGTGTGTGTGTGTGTGTGTGTGTGTGTGTGTGTGTGAGTGTGTTGTTGCATGCATTATTTAAAAAAAATGACTGGAATATAGTAACAGAACATATCCAGAGGTATTGTTTGTCCAGAGGTATTGTTTGTTCCAGTGCTGTGCTATTTGGCAGGTGGCAGGTGATGTAGCTGCTGCATGTTTTTTTGGCAGTTGGAAACAGCAGTAAACAGCTATTTCCCACAATGCAGCAAGGTTCACAGACAGGAAACTGCCAAGAGTACATACTTTTCTTGTTTCTTGTGGGAGGGGTTTCACCACAATATCAGTCACACAGCACCCCCTGATAGTCTGTTTGTGAAAAGGAATAGAGTTCTAATGTAAAAGGGTGTATCAGCTACTGTTTGGGATAAAGTTCAATTCTTGGTCGGAGTTTCTATGTTCAACACCAATTCTCAGATGTTCGCACTTTGTTTTATTCTAGACAGGTAGGTTTGCAACAAATGAAGGTTTAGTACCCTGCAGAGATTCTGAATTTTGGTACTCCACAAAAACTTAACTTTCTGTTCAGACCTTTGCAGAGAGTTATGTGGCAGTGGCCGGGTAGGTTAACAGTCTGGCATCAGTATTCTGTATCAGCTGTAGGTGGCACAAGTCCTTTTTTGGAAGGCCGGTGTAGAGAGCATTACAATAGACTAGTCGGGATGTAATGAAGGCATGAACTAAGGTTGGTAGACCTTCTGGGGGATGAGGTGCTTGATTTTTGTGATGTTCTTCAGGTGAAAATAGAATGATTTCACCACAGCAGAGATGTGATCTCTGAAGTTTAAATCCCCATCATTTAGAACTCTGAGGCTACGCACAGGCTCAGAGTTATGTAGCTTCGTGGAGCCAGAGCGTCGTGACGTCATCTATCCAGAACTGACCAGCTGGTTTGAAACAACCTAACAGCTGGAGCCACCAGAGGGAGTGGGAATGGAGCCTTAGCGGGACGCCGCATGCCAGAATCACCCCAGCAGTGCCCGGTTGGATGGCTTATTAGCATTACAGGAGCTGATAACACTCGAATGTGTAAGTGCATTTCTGTTTTTAGGGCAAGGAGCCTTGCATTACTGTATTATGCAATTTTTTTTTCTATATGTTTTTATACATGGCTTTGGATTAAAACACTTTTAATAAGATGAAGAGATGTTGCTGCTGGAAGACCACTGAGATATACATTCACATATACTCTAGATCCACCTGGTCTGTGAGGTCGCAACGAATCGCCCCATCACTGTCGATGGGGGGTCCCCTGTCTCAATGCACAAGTGAGGTGGTTTCTTTATGGATTATCCCTCACTGCAGTCCTCACCTTGAATGTTGTGCCAGTTGCTGAAACAGAGTTACGCTATGGAGAGGGTGTTTACTTTGCTGTAGGAACTTTTTACTCTGATGGTGAGTGCAGCTGGAAATTACTTAAACTGACACATCATTTTAAATAAATGATCTCTGAATTATTTTGCTGCAACCCAGCTAAAATAGCACTAAAGCTATGTACACACACTGGTTTGAATTCAGCCTTGGCAGACGATGAGGATCCCCTTGGCCAAGAATCGTGAGACAATCCAGCCTGTGTTCAGTGGCCACATGATGTCTGTTAAAGGATGCCGGATATTTAGCGATCCCCAAAGAGCACCACCCAATCGCATTGTCCACTCCATTGTATGCCACTCCTTCTCCCTCCGTTCTTTCCATAGCAACAGATGCATCGCTTGCCTGGGGGCTGATTACACGTGTGTACAGACTCTGCACTGCACTGCTGCTCCAGGAATTGTTTACTGTTCCCTGCTGCAGGGAGTGACGTCAGTACATGTGACATTGGTCGGACGTGGCTGGGTTGTATCCCGCAGGAGTTTCATGATCGCCTACTTATCTATTTAAAGACTTTGTATTGGTGGGGCACACATCAAGGAGGAGTGCTCCACTTGTTTGACTGTCATTCAGAGACACTTCTAGTGTTGTTTAATGCTTGTTTCCATTTTAATTTTAGGCTTAGGCTCACATAATTTAAAACTGTGTATGAGCGCAGTGTTCGGGTGCTTTTATTGGTTTGAATTGTTCCCTGCCACATGACAAAAATTTTCCTGGTCCGTACAGGATTTAAAAGTTTGTGCAGGTGCTGAAGAAGGTGTCACCTCAGCGTGATCTTACAAGAACTCATTGCATTAAGTGAAGATATTTGCATTCAGCCCATCTGGTGTAAGAAATAGAGGATAAGCATCAATCAAGGCTATTGCAAAGCTTTTTTAGCACAACAGGAGCCAAATCCAGGTGTATGTTGTGCAAATAGTTTGAAAAATGTAATGCTGGATAAAAAAATAGAAGAAATTGATTTCTCCTACCTACATTTTTCTCACGGAGATTCAAAAAAGAAAAATGATGGACTAATGAGTGTGTCGCAATCTAGAAACCAAAATGGGACTTGGTCACATGATTACAGCCAGCCAATCGGGAACTTGTATCACCTAATAAAATAGATCACATGATATTTCTTCAGTTCCTCTCAAGTATTAATGTAGGTTAAAAGCTGTCCCCCTCGCTTCAGCTGGTCCTGACACTGTTGGCTTTCCTCGTCCCATACTTTTACTTTAACCTTATGTCTCCATCTCTTTCTTTACTCTCTTCTCTTTACTTCCCCTTCCTGTCTTCATACTCCTTGCCTCCGAAGCTCCTTTCAATATTATATACCTTACCTCCATAAGCACTTACGGCGGATTATATCCGCAGCCCATTCCTGCCTCTGCTGGGAGTCAGGTTCCACTAGCTACCTATTGTAATCTAACAAAATAGGCTTTCGCCCCGCCAAAATATTGGTTCATTGAATGGGTGAGAGGTATTTTGTCTAATCTATGCGAACATTAGCCACTCCTTTTTGGAAATAACACTAAATTGGTTGTGCTCTATCCTTATGTAATGATTGTGGAACTTTCTCCGTGATCAGCGCACAACGCGTGCGCTGACACGGCGGAAATCCTCCACAAGCGTATAATTGCAGGCACCCAGCAAAAGGTGCTACGCACCTGTAGAGGGAAATTCCTGTCGGCAGATGGCACAGGGGAGTGCAGAGGAACCAATCCTCTGTACCTCCACAAATGCCAGACAGGAATTGTACGAAGCGCAGAACGCAATCGCAAGAAAGGCGATTGCGAATGAGAGCGAGGAAAGGGACAGGTTGTATGTGTGTGCGCCAATCCAGTCGCCACCCCGCGACCGCGCACACACAACAGCAGATATGAAATAGGAACGCGATCGCGAGAGGTGCGATCGCCAGACGTGACACAAGGCAGAACAGAATAGAATACGAGGGTAGCAAAGGCACAGCAAATAATACAAAAAGGAGATACGGAAAATAACAAACGCTAGCTAACCGCGAACACCGCACTCATTCGCAACAGTGCACGCGGTTATGCGCGATCTCCACGTGATAAGCACAATAGAGACAAGCACGCCTAACTAACCATTAACAGACAAACATGAAACAGAGGATGCGAGCGCTTGCTTAACGGTTACCTCACCGAGCCTCCAGCAAGCGTAGCAGACGAGACAGACACACGAAAACAGGGACAAGCGAGAGATAGGATCCACAGCACTAGCGAAAAGTGGCTAGCGCGATCCAGGTACAGAGTAGCAGAACAGAAGGATCCCCAGCGCTAGCGAAAAGTAGCTAGCGTGATCCCAGGAGACAGAACAGAAAAGATAGCTGGTAGCAACCGCTGCACCAGCTATACTCCAAGAACAGAGATCAGAACCATTTCCTGTCGACCACCTTTGGGACAGGACAATGGCAACAGGCAAGACAAGACAGAACAGGCAATACAGATAATACAACCTGACTGGGCTAGAAGGGGAGCCTAAAGCAACCCCCAGGAATTAACTATACTAGATAGCAATGGCTGACACTCCAGCAGTGTCCATCAGGAACAGACCATGGAAGGGAAATGACCAGCAAAGCCTTCTGGGAAACATAAAGCTCTTATAGTGCCAGTCATCAAAGAAGGCAGGTAGGGGATTTGTATAACGAATGTATGCAAATTCCCCAGCAAGAGAACAGACCAGAAACTTGCAATGGAAAGACAGGTCTCTGTTCCAGAGACCTGCAGCCCACATTAGTTATTCATCTCATCTAGTGTTACAGTTTATAATGTTTCCATAACATAAACATCCTCTAGGCATTTTGTTCTCTCAATATTTGTTAACTATTGTCTAATTCCATATTTGACAGTAATTTGTTCATGGTTACTACCATTCCTGACTGCTACTGATTGATTGTTTAGTTTCTGTATACATCTTGTCTTATAAAATCTAATAAAAACTATTGAAACAAAAGCTGTCCCCCTATTGTCTAAAAAAAGTAAAGAAAGAAGATAATTATATATATATATATATATATATATATATATATATATATATATATATATATATATATATATATATGCACACACACACATACATACATGCAAACAATGTAGAATTATTATGAAATCCATACTTGTTCAGACACATATGATCCACTTTATTTTTCATTTGGTGGCATAACATCTGGAAAGCAGTGATAAATAGCATGTCTGGGGGCATCATTAAATGAAATAAATAATATTAGTTTTGATATAGAATTTGACAGCTTAGCTGCCTCTTGCACCTTGAGATACTCGTCAATATTTATCACAACACTGCATTTTATCATATCATCGTCTGTTTTATCCGTAGTAGGCAAAATCAATGTGGTTCAAATTCCCCTCAAAACAACAGAGCAATCATTCAAAAGTCACAACTCTCTTAAGTGTTCTCTGTTAACTCTCTGTTAAGTTCTCAAGTTTTGAGCTTGGGTACTCATACATCCTGCAGCCAGCTCAAGTTTACTAACTGTTTTCTTAACAAATTTCATTCTTAAAATGCAACTGTGTATTATAAATAAAATTAGAGAATAAAATACTCATCAAAGTAGGGGTACAACTATTAATCATGGGTCCTCCCAGCAGAACTTTGATGGGGCTCCCCAATGTTTATACCCTTTTACTTGCTAACCCCTTGTGATAACATAATAGGCGTAGCCACAAAAAAAAAAAACCTGATCTGAAGGATGGACATATTTATCAGTGGGTGTGAAGTAGTATTTGGGGCCCCCTTAAAGCTCTGGGCCCCCCTGCAGTCACAGGGACTTTTAGACACTCCAAGCTTTGCACCTTGGCTACCCAGAAACTGCTTTATTTGATCTAAGGAAGTGGACTGTGCTCCGCGATACAAACGCGTTATTGTTTTTGTGTTTGATAATTAAAATGTCTTTCCTATATTGGCATTGTCCCTTCTTCTTAGAGGTAAGCCATTTTATATTTATTACATCCATGGTTATTTTTTGGGGTGCCTTCTCCCTCCCAGTGATATTGTTTACCCACGCCTGTGCAGTAGCACTGAGCCACTCATGCATGACAGAAATAAATGTGCATGGGTGGCTCCTTGCTTCTGAGCAGGCGCAGGACATACTTGCACCTACGCAATGTGGCCATGCTCGTACATCGACAGGAGCACAGCTGCATGAACATATTCAACAAGCCCTTGTTTCATATATTTGGATGGTCCCACTGATGGATTGGTGCAGTTGAGAAGGATAGGTGAAGCCTTTGGATTATCCAGTAGCTTCCCTTTTGTTAGGCTGTTATTTGGACGGATTCCTGGTTGTGCTTGTGATTTGTTGGCCCTTCCACTATAATAATGGATTATGTTTTGACCAGATGATGGACTCTAAGTGACCATAGATTTTTACCACTGATGATCAAAGGGGGGGGGGGGGGGGTTACCCTGGAATTCAGTCCAGTCTCCACTAGGTCACAAACTGGAATCACCTTACTAGTGGTTGAGAGAATGGATATCACAATGTAGAGAGAAAAGAGTAGTTGGATCGTTGGCAGGCAACAGGCCGTTAAACAATTCGGGGTCATAGGCAGGCCCCATAGATCCAATGTCAGGACTGGCGGCAGGCAGGCTTGAGCAAGAAAACAGTCCAGGTTCAAGGCAGGCAGCAGACAGGGAAAATCCAATACACATGCCAAGAGTTAGGGCAGGCAGCAATCAATCAGGTAAACAGGCTGAGTCAATAGTATAGAGTATAGTCAGGCGAACCGGGTCGATAACAGACAGACAGGAACAGATGCAGGGTAACGACTAAATGTCAGAATGAACAGCATTGAGTCATGGCTGAAGGAGTTCTTTTATAGTGAGTTTTGGTGCAAATTACTAGGCGCATGTCCTTGCGCGATCACGTGCACCAACCTTCATGCATGTCCCCCACCATAGTCATCAAACCACAGCCAGAAGTGTGCGCACACAAGGAAGATGGAATACCAGAGTAAGAAGGACACATAAGTATTACACCTTTACTGAGATACTGAAGGTAACTAACTTTTTAATAAGATAATATAAGTATCTAACTTTAATATTGTTTTTTTTAAGGGTACACTTTAAGTTTGTAGTGGAAATAAGAATGGTTACCATAGGTGTCTCCAGAATTTTTGTTGCACATGTTTTTGTGAGCATGCAAAGATATTAAATTAAACATAAGTATAGAACAACGTGGTCGTTGAGTTATTTAAGTACAAAGCATCAGATTCATCATACCGTACCTATGAAGATTAACTGACAGTGTTGGGAGGTTGCAGAAAAGGGCTCTTTCATAGTATTCAATACATGCAGGAACGCAATTTTGTGTGCATATGTGACGCAGTACATTAGAGCCTGATGGGAAATCATGTGGGTTGTGCGATTAAATGTTCCCGGATACTTTAGATTGCAATGCACGGGAATGTACAGCTGTACTGTGAACGGTAATATGAAAGTCTATAAAGGGATCACACACTATGAGCAGTACGTCATAATTGACAGTACTGAACATAGCGTGAATGCGCCATAATGAATCACTCGGTGAAACAATTGAATTTAAGCTCTAAAGTATCTTGTTTAAAAAAAACATCCTATATATATATGTTATTAGAATTACAACTACTGTAAAGTCATCCCAAGTTTTGCGTTTTTATACTGTTTATAAGAGAAAACAGAAGCAAGGCAGTGGATCTGTCCTCTGTAACCTTTGTAAACATGCAGAGGACTGTTTTGATTATCTGAATGCTTATTAAATTATGGCCTTACCAATTCACGGGGCAAACCACTGAGTTCTTATGATCTGCATCATCATTATCCAACTCCTCGAGAATGCGTTGCATAGTTTTCTTTATCTTCTCTTTATAAATAGGTTCATAAACCTTCAAAAAGAATTTAAAAATATGGAATCATTAAGTCATTTTGTCAACAATAAAGAGGAATGAAGGATACTTCAAAAAATGATTACTTTCCACTAACGTATTGAGCTCCGGTGCTATTACAGTTTACCTCTATGTTTTCATACCATTAGATATATTTTCTCTAACTGTGTTGTATGCAATTACAAAAATAGTGTTTTCAATAGTGAGCAGCATGGTGGCATAGTGGTTAGTTTTTGCCTTGTAGCCAGGGCACTATCTGCAAGGAGTTTGTATGTTCTCCCCGTGTCTGTGTGAGTTTACTCTGAGCACTCTGGTTTCCTCCCAAAACATACAGATAAGTAATTGGTTCCACCTAAATTGGCCCTGGACTATGATACATATGACATGTGACACATAAACATATGACTATGAACGGGATTAGATTGTGAGCCCCTCTGAGGAACAGTTAAGTGACAAGACAATATACTCTATACAGTGCTGTGTAAGATGTTGGCACTATTTAAATACTAATTAATATGAATAGTGTATATATATAGCGCTGGTACACACACTGGTAGCAGTGTTTTTTGTTTAAATAGCTAGTCAAGATTAACAGCATGGGTGAAATAATTGCCTTAGCAGATGCATCTAAACAGGAATGTATGTGGATGTTGGTGATTTCACATTAAGGGACGCTAAGTAGCATAGCAATAAAGGGTGCAGATGTAGCGATGTAGAGGGAAAGTTTGCAGTTTTCCGGAAGATCGCCGGGAACTGTTCGCTGGCAAACTGTTCGGGCCATCTCTAATAGTGATGAGCAGAAATTATGCCTAAGAGTAATTACGCATTGTAATTCGCAATTACGCATCGTAATTTTAATGCGAAATTTCGGGGAAAAGCGTAATTAATTTTGTAGTTTATTTTAAGCATTCATAATTACGCATGAAAAAATACCTTCTAGTTTTTGAGAAAATCGATTTTAAAAATATAAAGAAAAATGGTTTTAAACTGTCATTTTTCTGAGTTTAAAAACCATTTTTCTTTGCATTTTTAAAATAGATTTTCTCAAAAACTAAAAGATCTTTTTGAAAAATTATTTTTTGTTTTACTTGTACCCACACTATTCTCTTTAACATATGTAGTAATGTTGGTAGCAATAGCATGTATGGGGTCTTTGTTATTTAACACAAAAGTCAGAGCAAAATTACGCCTAGATTATGCGTAAAATGAATGCGTAATTACGAATGATTATACAAAGTCACTTAAAGAGACACTGAAGCGAAAAAAAATATATGATATAATGAATTGGTTGTGTACTATGAATAATTACTAGAAGATTAGCAGCAAAGAAAATATTCTCATACTTTTATTTTCAGGTATATAGTGTTTTTTCTAACATTGCATCATTCTCTAATATGTGCAGATTACACAACATTAAGCTTTCAAAATGAGTCTTTCAGAGCAGTCTGTGAAGTAATGACTTCACCTCTAGCAGATAAAAAGAAAACAGTTCACTTACAGTTGAGATAATAAAAGTCAGATAACAGCCCTCTCCACGACTAACTTAGTCGTAGAGATTAATGGCTTTTTTGCATAGAGATAACAACTGGAGTTTCTTAGCTCTTCCTGTACTGGAAACAATTAGACTGATGTATCTGATCTTAATGTTTTATTTCTTAGCTGTACTACACATACAAATCATAATATCATAATTTTTTTTTCGCTTCAGTGTCTCTTTAAAGGACCTAAGAGGCAAAATTAGGAAAAAAAGTTAATCATCTGCCTTATCTTTTAAGTCATGGAGGACGCCGTCCGCGCCCTCCGTGCCGATCCGCCCGGTCCACCCGCTCATTAGCCCCCCGGCCCTAGAGCTGCGCAGCCGCACTCGCAGCTATGCGGACTGCGCAGCCGCGGCCAGAGCAAGCGGCCATTTTAGGAGAGGCAGGAGAGCCCGACTTGGGCCGTAGGGTCAGGAGCCAGCGGGGGGGCTAATGAACGGGGGGACCCGGCGGATCGGCACAGAGGGCGCGGACGGCGTCCTCCGTGCCTTAAAAGATGAGGCAGGTGATTAACTTTTTTTCCTAATTTCGCCTCGTAAGTCATTTAAATTAACAATTTGTAATTAAATACAGGCCTCATTGCAAAAATTTACACTTTTGCGCAAATTTTGCGCAATTGTAATTAGCTGATTACGATCATCACTAGTTATTAAAGAGGAACTTCAGCCTAAACAAACATAATGTCATTAAGATACATTAGTTATGTTAATTAAAATAGATAGGTAATATAATCTCTTACCCACCCTGTTTTAAAAGAACAGGCAAAGGTTTGTGATTTCATGAGGGCAGCCATCTTTTTGGTTGAAAGAAGGTGACAGGGAGCATGAGACAAAGTTGCAACTGTCCTGTGTCCCGATCACCCCTCCCAGTTGCTAGGCAACATGAACAACAACATAGGAAATCCCATCATGCTTTGCACAGCATCAGGGGAAAAAATCCCGGGCAGTTTTCTTTGATGGGGCGGAGCTTAGCTAAAAATGCAGCTAAATATGAGACTTCTATAATAAAAACAAAGTTCTGATGCTGTGAAACTGTTAAAGAAACACTAAGCCTTTTCAGTTCTGCTGAGTAGATTTTTAGTCTGGAGGTTCACTTTAAAGATGTGCTGTTTCTACTTGATTGTTGTATGGCATTCTCCTAGATTAACTGTGAACTCCTACATATGTCCTGTGACCTTACCATTGGCAAGTATGAAGCGACCTTCTCAATAACTTTCTGATAACATGACAGTTAGGGCCTGTTTCCACTACACGAAGATTGGATGCAGAATGAATGAAGAAAAACTGACTCCAATGAATGCCTATGGGAAAATCTGCATCAGAAAAATTGCGTTTAGTGGAAATGGGCCCATAGACATTCATTGGAGTCAGTTTTTCTGCATCCATTCTGCATCCAATCTGAGTGTAATAAAACAGGCCTTTAGAGAATGCAGACTGAAGAGCACTCTGTCATAACTGAACTAATGCTAGATTGAGCCACAGATATCTCCTTTCCAAGACCACAGATGTCTCCTTTCCAGGACATGACGAAGGCGTGGATACACCAAAATGTGTTGTGTCACTGGCACACGTCAACCCGACTTGTGATCCTGGAGGACCACCGCTGCTGGCCACAGGGAAGGGATAGGCTGACACCTGAGGATGTACATTGGGGCTAGTCCACTTGAAAGGCTCATGATACACCACTTTTTAGCAAGTGATTTTTAACCATTGTGTGTATTTGACCAATAAATGATAACACACTACAGGTTGCTCCTCCATCTGTCTTTCTTCTAAAAGCAAATAATGAAATGGTAAGTCCTTTAGAAACAAACAAACAAAAAAACCTGTAATTTTTCCAAATTTCATTTGGGCTGCAAAGAGACACTTTTTAACTTTAAGAGCCAGAGGATAGCCAAGCAAAGAGCATTTCTGAAATCAAACCAACAATGACTCGATCCATGTTTACCTATCTCAAGGGTTCCTTGAAAATACAAAATTTCTAGAACAAGCAATATGGGCAAGTATGCCCTCAGCCAGTAGAGTGTATTTATTTATTATCACTTAGCACTTGTAGTGGTGGTAGCCGATTTTTATAAACACTGTACTATATAAATATATACAGTCTCAGCATCTGTGACATAAGAAGCCCGGTAACAGCTTACTAGCAAACCTCAGTGCATTACATATTAGTGAATGATTATATGCAGCTCAGAAGAGGGAAGCCTGTGTGATCTGCATGAAGCATGGGAGCTGACATTAAACTGTATGTTGACAGCAGAGGAGAAATGTGTGTCAGCTTGCTGTGCAGGATATACATTAATGCAATGCAAAGAATGTGTTTCATCTAAGAACTCTTCCATGGTAGGAAAGTCAATACCCTTTAATGATAACAGTGATCATCATTTCAGATTTACATGTGTTGTTTTAGGGGTTGTTGGAAAGTAATTAGTTCATCCGTATACCATTTGACATTGCTTCATTCAACTTTACTGATTTGTGATAAGTCTATGTAACACTTATTAAATACTGTACACGTATGCAGAGATCAAATGGACTAGAGCTATTAATCTCTGCAATGGCAAAGGTAGGACAAAGTCACTTTGCAGCCCTTTTCTGAGTTCTGAAGGCTTTGTTGTTAATATAGAAATAAATGAATTAATTGCTTATTATCTAATATAAGGTGGTGCGAGTTCCAGACAATTTTTTTTTCTCATCTGCCTGGAACTTTGAAGAAAAAAAACATTAGTTCAATGTGCAAGTTTTAAAGGGACTCCGAGCAGTGCAGAAACTATGGAAAGATGCATATCATTTTAAAGGTCTCTTTCTCCTCTTTCCAATGATATATAAACCACCACCCTACGTCTTTTAGTTTTCGCTATTTTCGTGATTGAAATTGCCGCGGCCGCGATTTCAAACGCGAAAATAAAGAAAACTAAAAGGCGTAGAGCGACGATTTAGGTGTCGCTAGAAAGAGGAGAAAGAGAGCTTTAAAATGATATCCATCTTTCCATAGTTACTTGTATTACACAGGACGACACTTTCCACAGTGTCAGCAGCTCCATTCAGCAGAAAAAGTCGGCCTGTGTAATACAATGTAACTATGGAAAGATGGATATCATTTTAAAGCTCTCTTTCTCCTCTTTCTGGCGACACCTAAATCGTCACCCTACGCCTTTTAGTTTTCTTTATTTTCGCGATTGAAATCGCAGCCACTGCAATTTCAATCGCGAAAATCGCGAAAACTAAAAGGCATAGAGCGGCGGTTTATATATGATTGGGAAGAGGAGAAAGAGAGCTTTAAAATGATATGCATCTTTCCATAGTTTCTGCACTGCTCGGAGTCCCTTTAAAAGGATGTGGACTGACAAACAGGTAAAACCTGGTACATAATTTTGCTGGCTCAAGCCATTGTTCATGATAGTTTTGTCTGACAGTGTGCAGTGATGCAGTAGAAGTTGAGCAAAATGTACCCTCCTATGGTTTTCAGAATCAGAATCAGACTCAATTTATTTTGCCAAGTAAGTTTGTACTTACAAGGAATTTGTCTTAGCAGTTGCTTAACCAAATGCGGACCGACGCAGTTTAAATCTACGTCGGGCAGGTGGCGCTGCGGTTCTGACCGGAGTCCTCTTATTCTTTCAACCATAGACCCTGAACAAGCATGCAGCAGGTCAGGGGTTTCTGACAATATTGTCAGAACTGAGAAGATTAAGCTGCATGCTTGTTGCTGGTGTAATTCAGTTTATTACTGCAGCCAAATAGATCAGCAGGGCCGCCAGGCAACTAGTATTGTTTAAAAGGAAATAAATATGGCAGCCTCCATATCACTCTCACCCCGGGATCACTTTAAATTACAGTTAGCTCCGCCCTTATCCGGTCATTGCCACGCCCATTTTTTTGACGTGGCGCTACGCGCCGCAGGTTCTATCCACACCCATTTTTTGCCGCAGGTTATAGCCACGCCCATATTTTGCCGGGGGCCCACAATTGATATTTTGCACAGGGGCCCACTGCTGGCTGTGTCCGCCACTGGACCGGACATAAACTCTATGTCCCATTCACCGCACATCCCCGCCTGTTCCCGCCGCTCTCGCCACTTTCTACCCACCACAATGTGCTGTCCTGCCGCCTCTATGATGGCAGAGCACTGTGAGCTGGGCCTGTCATTACTGTAAGCCAATCCCATTGGCTTACATTGAGTGACAGGGTCAGGAGCCAATGAAAGCGGCTCCTGACCGGCGCACAGTGCTCTGCCATCATAGAGACGGCAGAGAGTGCAGCCTGCAGCGGGGACAGAGCGGCGTGACCGGCGGGAGCGACGGATTATTGTGGCGATTCGTCGGAATGTGGCGTTTTAGCGTACCAGCAGCCTCTGGTCCTTAAGGGGGCAGAGGCTGCTGGTACCGAAGTGGTTAACAAACACAAACAAAAACAATACAAGGACAGACAGTATATAAGTCAAGGACAGTATGTAAGTATAGTGGCAGTAAACAGGGTGAGAAGTGTTCATTTTCAGTTCTGTATGACTACTTTCAAGTCCGGGCAGCAGGGCCACCATCAGGATGGGGGGCAAGAGGGACAGGAGCATGGGGCCTAGGAAGGGTCTTGGTCCCAAACAGTGGCAGTGCCACTTGAGCCTCTGCTGGCAATTCTACCATGGCATAACAGGAGTTGTGCGTTCATCTCCCTCTCCCCCGCTGCATGATTGGTGGTCATGCATCAATACAGGGGGGAGGGTGTTATGAGCAAAAAGGCAAGCTGCTTTGATTCTACCCCACATATCGTGGCTCCACCCCTGCACAATCTGTCTATCACTTCCTGCCTGAAACTATAATCTACCTATCAGATTGTTATTTGGCATGAGGGGGGCCTGTAGGTTTGCCAAGTATGTGGCCCAGAAAATTCTGATGGCGACCCTGCCTAGAAGCTCTAGTGTGGTTCTGCATTAAGCATGGCTACCATCTGAGGGGAAAAGCTGTTCCCGTATCTAGAAGTTTTGTTTTATTTGGGTTTTGTTTTAGATGGGGAAAAGAGGCAGGAGGATAGCTGCAGAGCACCTTAAAAACAAAGCATCTCACAAAAAGTACAATTGTGTATTCATATATACAGTAGCTTTAAGTCAGCAGATTCAATCTGTTAATATCACTGGGACCAATCCATGAATACTCTTGCTCACATGTTTGAGGTGGACTGATTAGATGTTGACGTCACAATTAGTGTTGTAGAAGTTATAAGCACTGACCCTTGCCATGGTCTTTCCAATGGAATTATGCTTTCACTGCTAGTCTCTGGTAGTCCAGGTAGATTATGAAGTATCTTGCATGGCTTTGTAATATTCAGTAAATGCCATTAGCATTGGTTGGAAATCTATTTCCATCCACCAAAAAGTTTCAAAACTTCAGTTCTGCCGTTTATTTTTAACGCATATTGCATAGAAAGGTTTTGTGAATTGGACATAAATAATTTTTAATTATTCTTTTTATTCCTAAAGGTGGATGGGTTTGTAAAGCAGTCTTCCTGTGCCAAGGTTGAATGCTGCTTGCCTGACTAAACAGCAGTCTCTGTTCCTCCTAGCCCCCTCCCATCATAATGCAGGGTAGTCTGTTAGGAGTTAGGGAAACCAGCCAATATTTATCTGATAGCTCAGAGATGATTCTGCCATCTCCTTGCTCAGCTCACCAAGACAAGGTTCAAGGAGGATGTTCACAAGGGCAGATCATCTGTGGTGTTTTGTGAAAGCCACTCCCACTCTCTTGGTAGCACCATATTAGTGATGATATCTCTGAGTCATGTGACAGACTTCCCCTGGGAGAATTCCCCAGAATGGTTGCAGTAAGTATGAAAATGTGGCAAGTAATTGCATTGTCCTCTCCTCATCTTTGCTAAAAATGAAAAATATAATAAGTTGAACTAGGGTTTTAAGTGTGTGTGTGTGTGTGTGTGTGTTGAGCAAAATGTACACTCCTATGGTTTTCAGAATCAGACTAAATTTATTTTGCCAAGTAAGTTTGTACTTACAAGGAATTTGTCTTAGCAGTTGCTTAACCAAATGCGGACCGACGCAGTTTAAATCTACGTCGGGCGGGTGGCGCTGCGGTTCTGACCGGACATAAACTCTATGTCCCATTCACCACGCATCCCCTGCCCGTTCCCGCCGCTCTCGCCGCTTTCTACCCGCCGCAATGTGCTGTCCTGCCGCCTCTATGACGGCAGAGCACTGTGAGCCGGGCAGGAGCCGTTTGCATTGGCTCCTGGCCCTGTCATTACTGTAAGCCAATCCCAATGGCTTACATTGAGTGACAGGGTCAGGAGCCAATGAAAGCGGCTCCTGACCGGCGCACAGCGCTCTGCCATCATAGAGACGGCAGAGAGAGCAGCCTGCAGCGGGGACAGAGCGGGGATAATAAGTTGAACTAGGGCTTTAAGTGTGCGTGTGTGTGTGTGTGTGTGCGTGTGTGTGTGTGTGTGTGTGTTTGTGTGTGTGTGTAAAAGGGGGTACGGTATTTGATTTATCCACTGAAATAAATGTCAAATGTAAACTGAATACATAGACTTGAGCATTATCATATGAAGGTTTTAAAAAAGAAATTATGGATTTTGCTTAAAAGAGTCTTGGCGGCGCAATGCATTGAACTGTGACACATTTATCTTTTCAGGAGAAACAGACAGATATCCTGGCATCAGAATTCAGAATCTTTACACATGTCACTACAGGCTGACAAAGCTGAGCATCAATTAAATGACACACTTCTACAAATGTGTCATTCATCATGTTATAGTTTTTACAAACTACCGTATATAGGGAGGAATGCAAAACTATTCTGGAGATTTTACAAGAATAATGGAAAGTTAATCAATGTTAAGAAGTATGGAATAATGTATAAAATAGAAATGGGGTCTTATGGTGCCCCAATTGTTTTTTTTTTTTCTGAATAAACTGGAAAATTGAACGTTTTTATTGTACTGTGTATGGCCACCATTAGTGGCTATAACCTCAGTAAGGCCTCAGTAAGATCCAAAAGAGAACAAATACATTTGCCGCGGATCTTGTAATTTGAGTGCCGTTAATTTGATTTATTTTTTTGGAGTTAGTTTACAGTTAATTGCAGTTAATTAAACAGTTGAGTTGCAGGGAAGGTGTTTAATAGATGCCAATGTAAATTACTGGTAATCGGGTGCCCAGGTGGTGAGTTGGGCACCCAAAGCCAATAGTAGCCAATCGGCTACTATATATGGAATATTAGATGCAGCCAATCGTCTATCTGTAGGCAATCAGCTAAAATAGTGGTCATTTGTGCTCCAGGTTTAGTGTTAACTATTGAAAATGGTAGGTAAGTGTTAGGCGCTAGGAGGGGGAGTTAGTGTTAGGCAGTAGACAAGGGGGTTAGTGTTACACTAGGATCAGGAGGTTAGTGTGAGAATGGGATTCGGGTTAGTCTCTAATAAAATATCAGTAATGTACATTACCAATATGTTTACTAGCTGCATGTACAATGTTTGCTGTACACATATAGGCACATTCACATGTGCACAAATGCTTTTTGATATAGCAAAATAGATAGATATGATCAATGAATTACACATCTTTCTAACTTGATGTTAATTGTATTACAATTTGTAGCTTAAAGTTGGGTCCACCCAAATCAATAATATTAATGCAGAGTTTATTTCTATCCCTAAGAGAACTATCTTGCGGCTGCTTTTCCATGTGTGTAGGGATGGCCCTGCTTAGGAGAACTCAGCATGTGATCAGTTTGATCAGCTAATAGATTTGTAAAGTTCTGCTGGTCCTGATCATGTGTTAAACCAGGAAGTCATCACAGCAAATCAGAACCTTACAAATCAATCAGCTGATCAAACTGATCACATGCTTCTCCGTGAGTTCTCCTAATCAGGGCCATCCCTACATGTGTGGCAGCCCACTCACTCCCATTTCATGTTCTGCCCTCTCTTCTATGGTTAAAATCTATGTGCAGCAGCCGCTGGTGTCTTGTACAGCTTCCTTGGGTAGCCGCTCTCTTCTTTCTTGTGTTTCACCCCTCCTCCATTTGAACTGTTCCATATTCTCTAGCCCCTCTCCCATGTCCAGCTGTCTCCTAAGGCAACAGTGTCCTAAGACTTGGCATTTGTAGCTTTTCCAAAAGTCTGGCTCTAGATAGCAACTGTATTTATTGGGCCATACAAATTGCATACAAATTGTAACAAATCTGCATCAAATTGAAAAAAATTGCTTCTCATGAAAGTCTTGACACAGGCACGGCCAGGCTGATGGGAGGCAAAAGAGCACATTCCAAGGTTCCAGAAGAGTGGTAGCCTATTATGGTCTGTAGGATCAACTTTTCCCTCTCTCTGGATTGGGACATAGCATAGGCCAAGCTCAGATCAGCAATCTGGGGTGGAGAAGCACTTTGATGTGAAATTTGTAATGGCAATGTATTATAAAAACCTGGCAATGGCAATGTATTATAAAAACCTAAAGCCTAGGAATAGAGATGGTCGAAAATGGCAAGTTCTGATTCTGCACAAATTCTGACCTCGGCCAATGCTGATTACCAATTCCGCAGATTTCCAATTTCTGATTTTCGATTTCCAAGTAATCTATTTTTTTTGTCATTTTTTGCATTCTCTGGTTGACCAAATACTTCCAAGTTGGCTCTGCGTTCTCTGATTGGTCCAATGCTTCCGAGTTCTGTGATTGGGCTAAAATCACCAAGATGTTGTAAAGTGGTATTTCTGCAGAAATCTGATTTACAATTTACGATTTATGAGTGTTGATTGTAAATACAGATTTCCGATCAAAAATGCGGAAATTTAATTCCCGCGGAACCGGAATGAGCATCCCTACCTAGGAAACAGTGGCGTCGCTAGCCCTATTTTAAGGGGGCCCGTGCCCCCAACATGTCCTGAGGTGACCGCAATCTGTTTCTAGGGATTCCCCGCTTTCCTCCCCTGGCCGCCCGCTGCCAGACAGCCAGCAGCGTCAGACCTCGATCAGCGGGCGACCACTAGTGCGGGTGCTAGGACCTAGCGGACACTGCACTGATATGTGGAAGTGACATCCTTCCGCATATACAGCGTGGTGCTCCCGGCGCCCGCTCTAACTGGTAGAGTCGCCCGCTGATCGAGGTCTGATGCTGCTGCTGGCTGTCAGGTGAGGGGGATGCCTGTCACTTACTACCTAACTGGGGGTCCCTGTCACTACCTAACCTGGGGGGTGCCTGTCACTCACTACCTAACCTGGGGGTCCCTGTCACTCACTACCTAATCTGAGGGTCCCTTTCACTCACTTCCTAACCTGGGGGTCCCTGTCACTCACTACCTAACCTGGGGGTCCCTGTAATTCACTACCTAACCTGGGGGTCCCTGTCACTCACTACCTAACCTGGGGCGCCTGTCACTCACTACCTAACCTGGGGGCACCTGTCACTCACTACCTAACCTGGCGGGCACCTGTCACTCACTACCTAACCTGGGGGTCCCTGTCACTCACTACCTAACCTGGGGGTTCCTGTCACTCACTACCTAAACTGGTGGTCCCTGTCACTCACTACCTAACTGAGGGTCCCTGTCAATACCTAACCTGGGGGGTGCCTGTCACTCACTACCTAACTGGAAGTCCCTGTCAGTACCTAACCTTGGGGGCGCCTGTCACTCACTACTTAACCTGGGGGTCCCAGTCACTCACTACCTAACCTGGGGGGTCCCTGTCACTCACTACTTATACTGGGGGGCGCCTGTCACTACCTAAACTGGGGTGTTCCTGTCTCTACCTAAACTGGGGGCTCCTGTCACTACATACACTGGGGATCCCTGTCACTACCTGAACTGGGGGGCACCTGTCACTACATACACTGGGGGGCTCCTGTCACTAAATGAGCTGGGGGGATCCTGTCACTACCTGAACTGGGGGGCTCCTGTCACTGCCTAAACTGGGGGCTTCCTGGCTACCTTAACTAGGGGGCACCTGCCACTACCTAAACTATCAAGGCCAGCCAGCCCAGCATCACCATCATCCAACCAGCCCAGAATCACTGTCAAAAAGGCCACAGCATCACCACCAGTCAGGCCAGTATTTACTTCAACCAGACAAGCATAGCCCAGCATTACCGCCAGCCAGGTCACAGCATCACCGCCAGCCAACCCAGCCACACCATCGGCCACAGCATCACCGCCAGCCAGGCCACAGCATCACTGCCAGGCCTTTCAGCCCACACATCATCCCCAATCCAGCCAAAAACAGTATTGCCAGGCACAGCAGCCAGTAGAGGAGATGTCAGAAGCCAGGTGAGAGGTGTCTACCATATTAAGGGGGCATTCTGCCTATTTATGTGAAATGCTGTCTATTTATGGCCTCATGACTGCTGAATTTGTCTTGTTGGGGGCTTCATGATTTGTTGGAGGCCTCATGATTGCTGAATTTGTCTTGTTGGGGGCCTCAGGATTGCTGAATTTGTCTTGATAGGGGCCTCATGATTGCTGAATTTGTCTTGTTGGGGGTCAAATGCTTGCTAACTGCGAGACTATGGGAAAAGCTGAATCATCATCATATGAGACAATAGCATTAAACCTACTTTTTTAGCTTTTTAAAACAGAAAATAAAACTGGGAGGTTCTAAAAAAATTAATACATTTTTTCAGGAGTTGATGGATGAAATTGTTTATCTTCACAGTTTATTTTCACCTTGGATTTTCCATAATGTTCATGTATGAGTTAAAATGTTTGTACAGTATTTAGTTTAAATTGCTGTTGCCACTTTGCAATAGATACATGACTTTTGGGTTGCAGTTTGGGCACTCGGCCTCCAAAAGGTTTGCCACCACTGTCCTTATCTAATGTCCCACCATTGCTAAGTTCATGTAAATTTGTCTCCACCCGTGACCACACCCACTTTACTGATTGTAAACCAGCTGTATTGTACGCTGATACCTGCTACTTTTAGTATGTACAGTATTAGCTGTAAAGCCTGGTACACACATACAATTCAATTTTGATTAGCCAATTTTAGCTCTGTTCATCAAATTCATTGTCTGTTGGCCCACTTACTGCATGGGGGTGGTAAAATTGGTCAGTGATTGACCAATAAAAATTGTATGTGCGTATACATCTTTGATCTATGCCTATATTGATTGTTAATGATCTAAATAAAGGACAGGGGGCTCCATCCAATATTATGATGGGCAGGCCCGTTATCTGTAGCTTACACCACTGCTAAGTTCATGTACATTTGGCCCCACCCATGGCCACGCCCACTCACTGCATGGCCACGCACATTTTTTGCCGCATATACCCCCCACCTAGTGCCCACAGGTGCCCCCGATCTCCAAGGACCCTAGGAACGCCCCTGCTAGGAAATGTTTTATTTCACTTTTCTATAATGTGTACAGTAGTAAGTACCTCTTTTAGGTTCTTTTGCTGTCTGTTTTCCTGCTGATAAAAGTTTCCTTAAAACCACCAGTTAGCATTCCACAGTTTTTTCCCCTTAAAGTGATCCTCCAGACTAAAAATCGACTCAGCAGCACTGAAAAGGCTCGGTGTTTCTTTAACAGTTTCACAGCATCAGAACTTTGTTTCTCTTATACAAGCCTCATTTTTAGCTGATCCAAGAAGGCAGAAACGCTCAGACCCCCTGCCAGTTCAACCAAAGGGTGCAGGATCTGGGAAGCCAGGCCAATCCATAAGTATGTACAGAAGGATCCGCAACCAAGCAGAGGTGGAAACGCTGTTTTTTTTATTCAAAAATTCCACATGACAGATGCAATAAAATCACAAGGTTCAACTGACGTGTATCGGGCTTACAATCTGCCCTTAGTCATAGTATAAAAAACCAGTGTTTCCACCTCTGCTTGGTTGCGGATCCTTCTATATATCCTCATTTTTAGCTGCACAGAAGAAAACTGCCCGGGCAGTTTTCCCCTTATGCTGTGCAAAGCATGATGGGATTTCTGATGTTGTTGTTCTCGTTCTGCTGTTTTGGTGCATTTTTTTTTTACATTTTGAATTTGACATTTGAAGCCTAGTGTGTGCAGCTGGGAGGGGTTATCAGGACACAGGACAGTTGGAACTGTGTCTCATGCTCCCTGTCACCTCCTTTCAACCAAAAAGATGGCTGCCCCATGACAAAGATGGCAGCCCCCATGAATCACAAACATTTGCCTGTTCTTTTAAAACAGGGTGGGTAAAAGATTATATTAACTATCTATTCTAATTAACATAACTAATGTAACTTAATAACAGTATGTTTGTTTAGACTGAAGTTCCCCTTTAAAAAGAAACTCTGACCAAGAATTAAACGTTATCCCAATCAACAGTTGATACCCCCTTTTACATGAGAAATCTACTCCTTTTCACAAAGAGACCATCAGGGGGCGCTGTAAGACTGATATTGTGGTGAAACCCCTCCCACAAGAAACTCTGAGGACCGTAGTACTCCTGGAAGTTTCCTGTCTGTGAACCTTGTTGCATTGTGGGAAATAGCTGTTTACAGCTGTTTCCAACTGCCAAAAAAACATGCAGCAGCTACATCCCCTGCCAACAGTAAAAATGGCACAATGTAATACAGTGGCTTGCAAAAGTATTCGGCCCTCTTGAAGTTTTCCACATTTTGTCATATTACTGCCACAAACATGAATCAATTTTATTGGAATTCCACGTGAAAGACCAATACAAAGTGCTGTACACGTGAGAAGTGGAACGAAAATCATACATGATTCCAAACATTTTTTTACAAATAAATAACTGCAAAGTGGAGTCTGCGTAATTATTCAGCCCGCCGAGTCAATACTTTGTAGAACCACCTTTTTTGCTGCAATTACAGCTGCCAGTCTTTTAGGGTATGTCTCTACCAGCTTTGCACATCTAGAGACTGAAATCCTTGCCCATTCTTCTTTGCAAAACAGCTCCCGCTCAGTCAGATTAGATAGACAGCGTTTGTGAACAGCAGTTTTCAGATCTTGCCACAGATTCTCGATTGGATTTAGATCTGGGCTTTGACTGGGCCATTCTAACACATGAATATGTTAAGTTTTAATCCATTCCATTGTTGCCCTGGCTTTATGTTTAGGGTCATTGTCCTGCTGGAAGGTGAACCTCCGCCCCAGTCTCAAGTCTTTTGCAGACTCCAAGAGGTTTTCTTCCAAGATTGCCCTGTATTTGGTTCCATCCATCTTCCCATCAACTCTGACTAGCTTCCCTGTCCCTGCTGAAGAGAAGCACCCCCAGAGCATGATGCTGCCACCACCATATTTGAGAGTGGGGATGGTGTGTTCAGAGTGATGTGCAGTGCTAGTTTTCCGCCACACATAGGGTTTTGCATTTTGGGCAAAAAATTCCATTTTGGTCTCATCTGACCAGAGCAACTTCTTACATGTTTGCTGTGTCCCCCACATGGCTTGTGGCAAACTGCAAACGGGACTTCTTATGCTTTTCTGTTAACAATGGCTTTCTTCTTGCCACTCTTCCATAAAGGCCAACTTTGTGCAGTGCATGACTAATAGTTGTCCTATAGACAAATTCCCCCACCTGAACTGTAGATCTCTGCAGCTTGCCCAGAGTCACCATGGGTCTCTTGACTGCATTTCTGATTAGCGCTCTCCTTGTTCGGCCTGTGAGTTTAGGTGGACGGCCTTGTCTTGGTAGGTTTACAGTTGTGCCATATTCCTTCCATTTCTGAATGATCACTTGAACAGTGCTCCGTGAGATGTTTAAGGCTTTGGAAATCTTTTTGAAGCCTAAGTCTGCTTTAAATTTCTCAATAACTTGATCCCTGACCTGTCTGGTGTGTTCTTTAGACTTCATGGTGTGGTTGCTCCCAATATTCTCTTAGACAACCTCTGAGGCCATCACAGAGCAGCTGTATTTGTACTGACGTTAGATTACACACAGGTGCACTCTATTTAGTTATTAGCCCTCATCAGGCAATGTCTATGGGCAACTGACTGCACTCAGACCAAAGGGGGCTAAATAATTATGCACACCCCACTTTGCAGTTATTTATTTGTAAAAAAATGTTTGGAATCATGTATGATTTTCGTTCCACTTCTCATGTGTACAGCACTTTGTATTGGTCTTTCACGTGTAATTCCAATAACATTGATTCATGTTTGTGGCAGTAATGTGACAAAATGTGGAAAACTTCAAGGGGGCCGAATACTTTTGCAAGCCACTGTACATGTCAGAATGTAAATCAGGGATTTAAAAGATTTACAATGGGCAAACACTGACTAAATCATTTATACATCATTATTGTAAAAATGAAGCACTTTTTTATTACATTATTTTCACTGAAGTTCCTCTTTAAAGATTCCTGTAGTTTTTGACACTTTAGCTGTGTCATATTTATACAGCAGTAACTTTTTAACTACTTATGCCATTTTAGTGATATATATCTTGTTTGTTTGTTTTTTTCAGTACAATATAGGCTTTCTTTGGGTAATATTTTCTCCCAAAACTATTTTATAGTCATTTTATGGGGAAAAATTAGGCATAAATGCAGAAAAAAACCCAATTTTTAATTTTTTACCCTTCCTAATTTTAACATGACACATCCCACAGTTTGAAAACACATAAAACTGAATTGTGTGGCCCTTCCTGGTTAAAATGATGTAGCGGACTGTTATCCCCAGTCTGCGCGTTTGTGGCGATTGGATGCGTTAGCTACGGCGACAGTTTGGGGGCCATAGTGCTGTACAGATGCATCGCCAGGCAATGGCAGAGCGATACATCTGTAGAGCATTGGGGACCCAAACTTTTGCCCTAGTGATCGCATACGATCACTACAGGCGGCAGTCGTTAATAGTTTATAAACAGGTATAGGTATTGCAGGGGTTAGTAATGGGTTAGTAGACTAGGCTGGGGTTAAAAAATAACTAGGGATTTGAAAAAAAACGCTTTTTATTTTATTGGGACTATGTCAATGTAAATGTTCTTTTCAAACTTTTTTTTCTTTTAACGGTATTGAATGATAGTTGCTACTAGGTAGCAACAATTATTCACAGGACCGTGCATGTGCGCACGCATCAGCGCGCTCAAGTGCACACGCAGTGTCCTGAAACATACAGCAGCACTAATTAGGAACGTAGACTCTACGTCCTGGAATCTTAAGTGGTTAATTTCTATCCAAAAAGGAAGGGAAGGGAATTTTTCGAAAAACAAGCAGAAACAGCAATAAATAAAACCATTTATAGTACTGTGGGCAAGAATTAGGTTACCCTCCCTATACACACAAAATAATAATGTTTGTAAAGCACATTTCTCTTACAAGACTCAAAAGTTCATCTGTAATTAACTTTTTTCTTGGAGAAAATGTTTCATCTTCTCTTTAATATAAAATTTCGGAATTGAAAATGTACCAAAAAGTAGGTGAAAAAGCACTCTAAAAATTGTTTTGCGTATTTTCTTGCTAGCTGGTGGTTTAAAATATATTTTAATGCCAAGATGTGAAAGTGTCACGTAGGAGAAAACTCAGGAGAAAAAGTGAATTGCTTATGGGCCAAAGTGCATAAAGCTCATACCTGGAGGTCACTGTGTGGTTTTAATGGGTAATTTACTAAATTATCACATCCTTTTAGAAATTGTGAATCAGATCGTAATTTTAATTTTCCAAGAAATATTGATTTTGCATATGCTTTGCACAGTTTTCACCAGTTACACCTACCTAAATGATGTTCAAGGAATCCACTAATGCGAGGGCATGAGAACATTTTTGCATGAAAAGCATTGAAGTCCATGAGCATGAGAAAACCCATTTTCCCACAAATGCATTGAAGTCCATGGGCATGAGAAAGCTTGTACATACAATTAAGTCACTGAGAAAATTGGGCGCAGGTTAAAGTCAAGAAATGGCTCACCCCGATCCTGCAAAAGTTCCGGCGGCATTAATTACTATTCCCCCTCCAGGTCACTGTGGTCAGTGGGGAAATGCGTAATCCAGCTTCCAGCTATTGCTGGCAGCCGAATTACACTTTTCTTATAGTTATTTGGGCTTCGTCCTTTGACGGAGCCTAAATTAGTGTCTGAGCATTGCTTTAGCTGTAATTGCTAATACGGCCTATGGCGGTGCTGGCTATGCCCAAACCTCCAGCCCTGTTTTTCTTTGTTTCGTTAGAAAGATCTTTTTCCCACAAATTAATTGACATCTATGGGCATGAGAAAGTTATATTTTCATGAAATTATGAGTCACTGTGAAATTATACATCATAATGATGAGCAAAGTTCATTTTGCAAAAAGGATAAAATTTATCATCACGACTTTTCATCGACAATGTGAATCTTTCAGCAAAATGACTATGATGTCAAATTCAAGCCAGTAATACATATACAGTACATTGTATTATTACTCGAGGCTACATTTTAATACATTTTAGGCACACCTAAATACACATACAATAATCCTAAAATATATCTTATGAAAAATGTTTTTACACATCTTGAGCAAACACAATACACTACAGCAGGTGCCCTAATCCCTTATTGCTCAAAATATTATGTCCATTTATGTATTAATTTAGCTTTGCCACATTTATTCTCAGTATTTTGCAACCTCAGGCCTGTGCATTAACATTCAGCTCAAGTCAGCTTAGCACGATTTAGGCTAATGATTACAAACCTTTCAATGAAGGACAGTTAATTAGTTGTATGATTTGCTGGTGGAAATCTCAAACCAAATTACCCAGTGTGTTTGTCACTAGTTGAAAATGCTTTGCACTATATTTTTTTCTTTCTATTTTTCTTTTTTTTGCATTAATTAATTAATTTATTTAATAATGTGTTTTGGATAGCTAGGTTTACTTTTGAGCATTAATCAAACATATACTGTAGGAAAGCGTGAGGATCACTGGAAAGGTGGAGTCTGCTGGTGTTAATGTCACACTGTGCCTGCAGATGGGTGGGAATCTCAGTCTGACTAAGCATACCTTTACTTTTCATAATCAAGACTCATTTAAAATTAGTCTGCATTTTAAAGAGTTGGTAGAAAAAAAATATAAATTATGAAAAAAGACGCTTCAAGCTATCAAATCTATGGGCTATATAAAGAGTGACATCTGCTGGATTCATTACAAAACTGCTCGAAGCTTCATGGATCTGATGAAACTGTACATTTTTTATTTACAGGACATGTATTATTACTGCCTGCAAATTGTGTGTTTACAAGCTGTATAATGCATTTTTATCATTGGAAAGCAATGATTACAATGCAATTAATATTAAATTATGACCTGGTTAGTTGCTGATATTGTAAAGGTAATTCACAGAGACGCTGGGCAAGATTTATTCATCTCCCTGCACACAGTCAGCACAAAGCAGGTGTAGTGTGCACTGAATGTGCCATAGAATTGCAGCCTAGTCTTCCACCTGCTACTATGAAGCAGCACTTTTCAAACCCACTAGCAGCTTTTTCTAAGTGCTAGTGATCTTGCTAATGCAATGCTATGGGTGATTTTTATAAAGTCACATCGCTCAAGTGGGATCACACCCATAGCATTACATTAGCAAGAGCTTTCCAAATCACAAGGGCTCAGAAACAGCTTAGTAACGCACTGCTAGTGGGTTCCAGGCCTAAGGCAGAAGTACGTCAGGCCTATTTGTATTTTTGTGCATCTCTGGGTCTTTGCAAAAGCATCACAGTGGATAACAGACAAACACATTGCAGAGTCAAAGTAAAGTCACTGCAGCCGATTGCAACAAATTAGATAACCTGGGCCCACGGCGCTGGCCGTGTAGCGCCAGATGATGGCGCGGCTAGAGCAGTAATGCTATAGTCTGCACACCGCGCATGGGTAATTCTAGGTCTGGTGATTATTACCAAACCACAAATTACTTCTCCCTCCGAGTTGCTACGAACCAGAGGCGAAATAGTGTTTAACACCACCTGGTATTTCAGGGTGATCCGTCATTGGTTCGAACAATACTTACACATTTTGCTGTATGTGCATCAACTAGTGTATGATGGACCAGGGCTAGATTCTTTCTCATTACTTGCTTGATAACGCTCAATCAGTGTTTGTTATCTGTTAGCATGTAGCTTGCAGTCTTGGCTACTCTGTGCTTGGAAACAATACAAGTCTTAAAACTATTATTATACTGTAATATGCTAATGTGTTCCATAAGAATACATATAAATAAAAAAAGAGTGTCACAAAACGTTATTATTCCCACAATTGATAACATAATTTTCAAAGCAGGTTAAACCTGTCCTCCTGTTTTCCATGCACAAATTGATGGTCATAATGCACATTAACCCCTTTATTACCAATGTTCTCTGCCCACTTAAGGACCAGAGACCACTGGTACCAGAAACCGGCGCATAACGACAAATCACAGCACATACCTGCCACCACCGCGTTCATGCTGCACACCCGTCACCTCAGGCCACCCACTCTGCTGTCTCTATGACGGCAGAGTTCATGTAAGCCGATCAGGAGCCGCTTTCTTTTGCTCCTGACCATGTGATCCATGTGAGCCAATGGGAGTTGCTTACATTAAGGACATAGCATGCGAGCAAGCGCTGTATTAGTGCGAAACAGCTGTTGTGCCATCCTTCCACCCCCTGGTCACCCGACCCTCACCCAATCCAGCACGATTGGCAGATTCAAGGTTTGAAATATTGTATACACTGAACTGTATGTTACTAACTGTGGCAGAGGGACAATAAAGCAACTTAAGGAGACAGTGCCCTGTCTAACCTTTTTTGTACCGTTGACAGTTAGGAGTATAACCAGGTGCTTTAGTGCAGTGGTGTAACTGCAACACACTGGGCTCCCCAGCAAAGATGTCATGGGTCCATGGATCCAACCCACTCAAGTGTAGCCAACATAATACTACCCAGCCCTGCGAGTGTGACCATTAAGCACCCCGCCTTTCATGCACCACAATTCCTCTTCTCCTGGCTCCACCTCAACATGTTGCAGAGTGGTGCAGCAGAGCATTATATTTACCTGTTCCAGCACTGCCTCAGGTCTCCTCTTCTCTGCAGCACACGCTCCAGGCTGCATACATGCCTCTGACTTTCAAGTCTTCCTGCATGTCCTGTAAAGTACATTGGAAGTTGGAAGCATGTATGTAGCGTAGAACATGCACCATTTTCTAGCAATAGGGGATGCAGAGACTGCAACAACACCAGGGTCCCAGGACCACAGGGGCACTAAAGGGTACCTCCTCCAACAGCTGTATTAGCTCTTCCTTTGTGGTATCCTGGTGATGTTCATCTCTCTTTTTTTAAATACGCCATAGTATACTGTGGTAGAACAACAGCAAGGCACCATTCCAGCATCACAAACATTTCAGTGGTCCATGTGTTACTTGGCCGAGGTTGACTGTGTAATACAATTATACAATGTGACTGTGTGACTGTGCAGCTCTTGCTGTCACTCAACAGCATCTCTCACCCTCAGACACCAGAGTGCCAGGCAGTGGTCATCCAGCTGGTGTGTTTGTGTAGGTGAAGGAGATGGATCAAAGCCTCAGGGTGTGGCCAATCAAACAGCAAAATTAGTTAGCCTTTTGCACACCCACATGCAAATGCTCTCATGCAAATACTCACTGCAAACCAAACATCCAGGAACCACTGCTATGGTTAAAAGCTATAGTATTTGTTAGCAAAAGAATCCTATTTTGCATATTCACATATGCTGCGCATAGGCTCCCCAAAGTTCATATGTGTCCTAACTTTAGCCCTATAACATGCATTATTATTATTATTATTATTTATTGTATTTATAAAGCGCCAACATATTACGCAGCGCTGCACAATAGATAAATGGGTTAACATACAGGTAGAACATACGGAAACTCACAACAAAACAAGATCATGCAAATGATTTGATAACAATACATTGTCATAGGTCAAGATAGAGACTGTTCGAGTCTACAAGAAGGGTGGTTGTGAGTAAGATTGCATAATTAAGCTGGATACATTAGGGAGGAGGGCCCTGCCAGAGGCTTACAATCTAAAGGGTGGGGTGGAGACAATAGGTGCGTCTTTTGAGAGGGGGTCTAACAGAACATATTATGATGCTGGTGTAGGGGGGTATGCAAGCGTGAAGAGGTGAGTCTTGAGAGCTTGTTTGAAGGTATTAAAGGTGGGGGCGAGTCTGACGGCTGGTGGGAGAGAGTTCCAGAGAGTAGGGGCAGCCCTGGTGAAGTCCTGCAATCGTGCGTGTGACTGAGTTATGCGTGGTGCGACTAGGCGCAGGTCATTGGAGGATCAGAGGGGGCGGGCTGGTATGTGCCTGTGGACCAGATCAGAGATGTAGGTCGGGCAGGTCTTGTGCACTGATTTATAGGCCAAGCACGGGATTTTGAAATTGATCCTAAAGCTGATGGGGAGCCAGTGTAGTGCTTTACAGAGCGGAGTTGTAGAGGCGCATGTTATCAACTTATCAAAAGATTAAATTACAATTATTTACAAAATGGATTAAATCTACACCCCCTTTCCACATAATGGCTGCAGTAGTCAGTAGGTATTTGGAAGAAGCTGAAACTATTGATGTGGGGTCTGTGTGTGCTTGTGTGATATGGTTATAGCCCATTTGTGACAGTGTTGGAGGAAGAGGGTTAGGAAATGATCAGTGAGTAATTGATTAAGTTGTGTCAGAGTGTAATTTGGTTACTCACATAGTGTGTGTAACATTGGTGAAAAGAGAGGTTCAACCGATCAGTGAATTGGTCAGTGTCATATCATATGGGGTGCAGACACATCACCTGCCATAGGTTCTCCCGTCTGTCACTTCCCAATGGGCGCACATTTTTGTTTTACTATTATCTCCCCAAAGGCACTGCTCTGTGACCCAACCATCCATTCCACCTCCCCACAGTCTGGCCACCAGTGTCGGTGGTCCATCCATCTAACCTCCCCACCCAATAGGCCAGATGTGGTGGGGTTCCATCATTGTAGATGCATGGCAGCACTTGAGCCCTCCTCTCTCAAGCGTAACTTTCATGCATGCAGCTTGTCGTTTTGTGGTGCTGAAGAGCACTCTTGATTGTTTAGCCATCCCCTCAGTTTTACTCTAAAGGTGTTGGTGTGCTGCTGAAGCTGATGGGGACAGCATAAACAGCCCCAGTGCCTGACAAGTAATGAACTGTGGATGGACTGATGATCTGACTTGACTCTGAGTCAGAGTCAAGTCAGATCATCAGTCCATCCACAGTTCATTACTTGTCAGGCACTGGGGCTGTTTATGCTGTCCCCATCAGCTTCAGCAGAGTCTCTGACACACACTGGACAGAGCTGGGTTCAGACTGGGTAAGAAGGTACATTGTTAAACATGCTCTCTTGTGTGTTGTTGGACAACCATGGGGGGTGTCACCCAACAACATGCAAGGGAGGTGGGAGGGGGGTAGGGTGTTTGGTGCTGGAGACAGAGACAGACAGCACTTAATTAAAATTGTATGTATGTATATATGAATGGGGAGGGCAAGGGGGCCCAACCGGAGACTAGGACAGGACATAATTAACTTTCTATGTTTAGATTGGGAGGTGGGGGATGTAGACTAGAGATGGTGCATAATAATTAAGTCATTATTCAATTTGTGTGGGAGTGGGGGGGGGTGAATATGATTAAAGTGGGCAGCACGGTGACGTAGTGGTTATCGCTCTTGTCTTGCAGTGCTGGATCCCCGGTTTGAATCCCATCTGAGTCAACATCTGCAAGGAGTTTGTATGTACTCCCCGTATCTATACAATACAATACAATACAATAACATTTCTATAGCGCTTTTCTCCCATAGGACTCAAAGCGCTTAGGCTCTCTCAGATTCAGTAATTAGTAGGATGAAGTATCTATGTGGGTTTTCTCTGTGCACTCCGGTTTCCTCCCGCATCCCAAAAACATTCCCCCTAAAAACTGGCCCTAGACTACGATACATACAGACAGGGGCGCCGCGAGGCATAAAGCGAACCAAGCGGTCGCTTGGGGCCTCAAGATCTTAGGGGCCTCGGCGGCTCCGTGACGTCGGCGTGACGTCACTTTTTCCCCGCAGCCCCGCGGGGCTGGCACTGGCAGAGCAGAGCAGGGCTACGGGAAGATGGCCGCCGCCAAAGCCCTGCTCTGGAGACTATGTCTCCAGTACAGGGCTTTGGGTGGCCATCTTCCCGTAGCCCTGCATGAATCAGCGCGGGAGATTGGAGGAGGGAGCCAGGGAGGGAGCTCCGTGGGGACTGCGCGCCTGAGGAGCCGGCCGGGAGAGGAGACGGGGAGAGAAGACTTCTGCCAGTGCCAGCCTGCCAGGTGAGTAAATTCTTTTCTTTTTGCAGCCCTAATTGCGATTGATTTCTGCTGAACTGTGCCCTAATTGCGTTTGATATCTGCTGAAAATGTGGCCCTAATTGCGATTGATTTCTGCTGAACTGTGCCCTAATTGCGTTTGATATCTGCTGAAAATGTGGCCCTAATTGCGATTGATTTCTGCTGAACTGTGCCCTAATTGCGTTTGATTTCTGCTGAAATGTGGCCCTAATTGCGATTGATTTCTGCTGAACTGTGCCCTAATTGCGTTTGATATCTGCTGAAAATGTGGCCCTAATTGCGATTGATTTCTGCTGAACTGTGCCCTAATTGCGTTTGATATCTGCTGAAAATGTGGCCCTAATTGCGATTGATTTCTGCTGAACTGTGCCCTAATTGCGTTTGATTTCTGCTGAAATGTGGCCCAAATTGCGTTTTTATTTTCTGGTGTCTGGGGTAACTGTTGCTGCATTTATTATTTAATGGTCATAGTTGGCTATATTTGCTGTGCTACGGTTAAGCTTCGCCCATACAATGTCATGGCCACGCCCATCTTTCGGCGCGCTACGTGCGCCTCAACCACCCCCACATCCATTTTTTCCCCGCAAACAGCCCCGCCCCAATCCGCCCTCCTGCTCCACCCACATATCATGGCCACGCCCACTTATGCGGGATAACCACACCCATTTTTCGCCGCAGGATAGGGCCTCTTGCTACAGTCCACTTGGGGCCACAAAAACCTTAGCTGCACCCCTGCATACAGACACAGAATGCTTCCAGCTACAGGAGCAGCACCAAGGAACCGCATGGGCAGGGCTGCACATGCACAGTGCACAGTAGTTTCCTACTACTGAGGCAGACAGTGTGTGTGTGTGTGTGTGTGTGTGTGTGTGTGTGGGGGGGGGTAGTGCACAATTTTATTGCTTGCCATAGGCTCTATTTTCCCTAGCTATGCCCCTGGTGTAGAGGCATGTGATTAGTAAGTCAATGAGAGATCAGGCAGTATCAGCAATATATATTCAGACATCAAAACTGTTGTTCCAAGGGGACACTCAAACATTTATGTGTATAATTACTAGCGTTTGTGTTCTAATTTGGGAGAATGAATTTGGAAACCTGAACTCTCCCATACCATACTTCAGCACCCCGAAGCAGTGGAGAGGGTCGCGGTGAGATCACTCATTTGTGGATCATACTGTGCTTCATGTTACTCCAATGCTTCCTCCTTACAAGCTGGATGGAGGAAGCATTGGAGTCACAATTGATGCATAAGTGAGTTAACTCCCTGAGATCCTGTCCACTGCTTCGGGTGTTGAAGAGTGAGGTGAGGGGGAATTCAGGTTTCTGAATTCATTCTCTTTAATTTAAACACCAACACTAGTAGTGACTATCAATGGTTGATGTGTGGGAACATACACAGAGGGGTAGCTATGGGTGGGCAAGGAGGGAAACATGTCCCCGGCCGAAGCACTGTAAGGGGAACAGAGCATAGCCACAACACCACCAAGTGAGTGAGAAGTGACTCGCTTGCTGCCCGAAGTGCCCCTGCTTCTCTCCCTCCCTCTGCAGAGGAGTGCAGAAGTGTTAACAGCAGCAGAACAAGGGGGGGCACTCCTGGCTAACTATAGGGGGCACATCTGGCTATCTAAACAAGGAGAAGGAAGGCACAACTGGCTATCTAAAAGGGGGCACATTTGGCTATCTAAATAGCATTTTGTACATTTGGCTCCACCCATGACCACACCCATATTCTGATGCATGGCCATGCCCAATTTGACCAGAGGGGGGCGAAAAAACTGTATTTGTCCCCGGGCGCTACACCTCTGAACATACAGGACATCAGCTAGTGAAATGAAGCTGTGTAGCACTGGCAAGCAATCAGCCACTACTGAGAGAGAGTAGCCTCTTCTGCTCAGCTTGGCAATTATTGTGACAGCACTGCTGGAATGGAGGCCATACTAACCCACAGTGGTACATAATATGGGGGGCTCTATAGGACAGGGACAACAAGTGTATGTACAATGAAGCCCGACTCGGCCAGGCTTTCGGGCTGAATTATGGGGGACCAAAGCCACCTGGGAAGATGGTGAGGATCGAGCAGCCTTAAGAGGGCTTACGGAAGCACCAGGTAAGTATGGAACCTGAGACGCTTCTTAGATTCCCTTTAAGGGGACCTGGCAGAAGGGTGGTGCTGTTGGAACAGGAAGGGTGATGAGAGAGTGATGCTAATGCTTTTTCTTTTCATTTTACCCTAAATAGGAAGGAGGTAAAAAATAACTCAATTTACCTATAGTATGTGCAAAATAGACATCATGGGCTTGATTCACAAAGCGGTGCTAACCTAGTTAGCATGCCTAAAGACTTTGGGCATGATAACTAGGGTGCTAACTAGGTTAGCACCATTTTGTAAATAGGGCTGGCGCACAAAGTCTGGCGAGTAAAACTTTGTGCGCACACAGCACCGTGCGTGCAAAACATCGCATCGCGGTGTGACGAAAATGGCACACCTGATATGCCTATAAGGTAGCAACATATCCCGATCATATCTGCTCTACTGGGCAGGCACGTGTCCTTTGCACCTGCGCAGTAGAGCAGATATGATCGGGTAGACTATTTATGCCTTACCCGAATGAAGAGCCACGAGTGCACCTGCGTAGGATCCCGATAGGTAAATATTACTCATGCAGGTGCACAGTCACTTGTGAGGAGGATTTGTTGAGGGAAATTCGGAGAAGCCAGCACTGGATTCCTCCAAGCGACAGAGGAGCGGAAAGCCTCATTGGGACCCTGGGGCTTCCCCCTCTCGAGTTAAGTATTCCCCAGAGGGCTTTTTTTGTACAGAGTCTCTTTAAAATAGAATACATACAAATTGTTACTTTAGGGAGTCAGCTTTTTGAATGTGTATGTCATAAGATTCTATTGCTAGGGTTTTTTTTTGTGTGCAAATAAGGGCTTTTTGGTAGGGTACATTGAGAAAACAAAAAAACACAATACACCTTTTTTTCCAAATGGAGTATTATCCCCATACATTGCACTAAGAACAAAATTAAATGTTGACATAACCAGGACAAATGGGCAAATGGAATGTGTGGGTTTTATCTATGGTAGCATTGTTTATTTTAGAACTATAGTGAATGGAAATGGATGGAGAAATGGAGCATTTTTTATTTTTTTATCTCATTTTTCCCTTTAAAATACATAGAAAATAAAATAATTAGTGAAAAAAAATCACCCTCTAAAAGCCTAATTTGTCCTGAAGAAACAAGATCTAGATTATTTAGGTCTGATCAGTAGTAATGAACTTATTGGTAAATGAATGGGAAGAGCACTGAAATGTGAAAATGTATTGCATCCATAAGGTGACAACATCCCTGAGGGCTGAAGTGGTTACCCACCTTCCATAATTATTGTAACATGGAGATCCATAGCATTGTATGGAGCCTCAGATTGCAAATGGATGTTCACTAAAAATGGCCTCCATCTTTTCCTATCCTGATGATCTCCTCTCTGTTCCATTGAAGCCTATGGTGTTCCCCACAAAAAAGTGGAAGATGCTACTTGGTGATTTATAAAGTGATAATCACACCTATTGCCACTTTATAAATATGATGATTGCTATTTATTGTACATAATTTTGACAAACAGTCTTGATTGATTTCTTATAAAAGTAGTGATCATTGAAGTTGACACTTTTGTAAATGTGTCAGTCTACAGATCTCCAGTAAAGTGCTGTTACATCTACAGAGGTAACTACTCTTTTTTAACAGTATGCAGATGGTTTCATTTATACATAGGCCCCAAAATCTAAATTTTACAGGACAAAGTGTTTTCGGTAATTTCGTTTAATTTGTTCTTCTTCTTGTCGATTATCTGTATAATTATTTTTATTATTTTCTATTCATTTCAGGGTTTTGTACTTTGGTCATTGGACGTGCAATAGGTGATAAAGTATATTTCTTATTTTATCTTAAGAACAGCAACATCAGCTACCTTAGCAACTAGTCAGCAGGAAAGATAAACATGAAGAAGAAAACAAAATCTTTTGGAGAATTAATCTTGGGCCAGGCAGGAATGCTGAAGATTATGATGAAGATGTGACAAAAGCTAAGAACTGTTTCATATTTTTTTTTTCCTGGGAGCAGGAACAACACAACAACATCACAGGCTTCCAACAGAAGGATCATCAAGTTCAAAAATTAACTAGGATCATGGGCCAATGAGAAGGAAGGATGACAAAAAATATAATACATTTATTGATTTTTTTTTCCTCGGGTGCATCATCTTCAGAGCAGCATCATGGACGTCCAACAGTAGTACTGTCATGAGCACTAATTTCAAAATAGAAAGAAAAGATAACTAGAATTTTTCTATAGATTATTCCATGACACGTCAACAACAGATCAGCATAATCTTGTTTAAGATGTGAGGCCAATAAATAAGAATGATACAAAAAAGGCTACCAGATCAACATTTTCATCTTATGTTGACTGCTTGTTTATAGATTTGGTACAATAATAAACTATCAATCTTTAACCATTCAAAAATAAATATTTTAAAATCATCTATCTGATTAAAGTAGATCTAAATTTTCTAGCTGTATCATTTGAAATTACATTTCATCAAATCAATCACAATTAATGGCCCTTTCTTAAAGATAACATGTTTCCAACTGTTTATAGAGGGAGGCATACATTGTAAATTGTCCCTGCCACTTCCTCTTCCCCTAAGCTACTCCCTCTGGCCAACGCTAGCTAGACTGGTGACTACAATTGGCCACTGGCCAATGGTAAAGGACTAGTGACAAAGGAAATGGTAGGAGGAAGTTTACATCTTAGGTCTAATTCTCACCCCACAAACAGCATTCCATAAACAGCAGGGATATCTTTAACATGCCTTTAACATCCATTTTAAGGAGTGGGAAACGAGTTAGGTGAACGGCTCATACTAATACTATCCCCTCACCTAACGTCTAAAACCCCTTTCAAGTGCCTAAAATTAACCCCCCCCCCCCCCCTCCTAATTCCTATCATTAACTCCAGTACCCAAATGACTGTTAGCTGTAGCTGATTATCTACGATCGGCAGCAACACTTATTTCCTATGTAGCAGCTGATCAGCTACTAACCGCATCAGGCATCCAACTCACCGCTCAGTTGCCTGCTTATGGATAATTAACTCAGGGATCTATTAGAAGGCATGCCAATCTCTTTGCCTAAATGACCTGATCCATAATTGTGAAGCATGGGAGAAAATTGAAAACTCTTTTTGTTTTTTGTTTTTTAGCAGGTAGTGCCTGAGTTATAGCATCAGCACTAGTAGCATCTTGAAATAGGCAGGGAGGCTGATGTTACAGATTATTTTGAAAATAATACACAGTTTGTCTTCCTATAAAACTAGTAAAAAGGGAAATATTTTTTTAACTTCGGGTTTCCAACATTAGACACTCAATGAAACTGTTAAACATAAAACAAAAACAAATTTACCGCTATTGTACTTGATTTGAAAATTATTTTTATATAATTACTATTTTTAAAACATTTGAAATGTATATTCTGAAGCATTTTTTCAATAATGTATTAATATTTCAATACGATATACATTTTATGAGAAAGATTATTTTTCATAAATTACTATGTGCAATGCAATTAATGAAGCTGATTGCTAATTTATTATTGATTTCACAGCACATAAATTCAGAATGGTTCTGCTTTATTACCTAAGTCTTCTACTAGGACACATGCATAATCACCTCTGTGTATTGGTATCTTATGATCCAGAATAAGGACATTTTCATGGTCATTTATTAATTTCATTTTGAATTAAAAGAAATCATGTCTCTACTTTTGTGCTTCCGTAGTGACATAAAGGTTATTTTAGTGTTGATGGAATAAGAATAGCACTGTTCTAATGACACTTGTTTTGTAGACAAAACAAAGTAGTCAATAAAAATGCATTGTATGTAAATGTAGTCTTCCTCTGCCAGTACGTTTAGTATCCTCATTGGATTGCAACTACTGGAAATATCACATTTTACAATGCTGTGGTGAAATTATTTACCTACCTATCTACTTTGTAAATTATCAGTTCTATCTAATGAATAATCCAGTGCCAATGTAGTTTATTCCCCCACCTTCAAAGTACCATATTTTTTGGAATATAAGACACACTTTTTCCCCCCAAAAAATGGGGAGAAAAAGTTCTTATACTACCTAATAAGAGATAAGTGTCCCTGCGTACACTTTCTCTGTGTTGCTGGTACCCTGCTTTTTGCTACTGCGCATGTGCACAGCACGCACCCAGACAGCTGTTGGGACATGAGGACGGGGCCAGTGAGCCAGGCAGGCGTGTGCGCGGGCGGACGGGTGCGCATGCGCGAGTGTCGGTTGTGCGCGCTGACAAAATACAGACCTAGAGCCCGCTTTTAAACGGGCTTGGGTCTACTAGTGTCTTATATTCCAAAGACAGGGATTCCCCAATTTACAATCTCCTGCCGATATGAACCGCAGGCTCGACGGGACGTTTGGGGCCTTCCTGCCTTGTCCCCCGTGTGGTCGTCCGGCCTCCCTACATGTCTCCTCCACTCCCTGTGTGTAAAAACAATTAGTGGCAGCATCTTTCATCTCATCTTCAGCACTGCTCCCATAATTACGGCTTCTGGGGTAGAGTGGGAGCCTTTGCTACCCTTCTTTTACAAAAGCCCTCCCATATCATGGACCTTGCAGGCTGGTATAGCTCAGGGATCGGAGCCCCACATGGTTTGGACTCTGAATTCTGGTTATTCCTGCCAGCATGGATGGCTAGGGGTTAAAGTGAATGTGTACCGCTTTAAAAAAGTCAGATACTCACCTAAGGAGAGGGAAGGCTCGGTCCTAATGAGCCTTCCCTCTCCTCTCCCAGTGCCCGGTCCCGCGCAGGATCCCCCGTAGCAGTATTTGACGTCAAATACTGCCACTTCCGCTGCTGAAGGGATGTTTCGGAAGCCTTCGGGAGCACTCGGGCTCCCCAAGACAGGCCGCTCCATACTACGCATGCGCGAGCGCTCTCTATGATGCAATCGCGCGTGCGTAGTATGGAGCGGCCTGTCTTCGGAAGCCCGATTGCTCCCGAAGACCTCCGAAGTCCCTGCGGCGGCGGACGCGAACGGGGAAGCCAGCGCAGCACCGAGGGCACCGGGAGAGGACAGGGAAGGCTCATTAGGACCTAGCCTTCCCTCTCCTTAGGTGAGTATCTGACTTTTTTATTTTTACAGCGGTACCCATTGGCTTTAAAGAGGCTTGGGAAAGGGACCCCACACTGTCAGTTTTCTTAAAATGTATGTAAAAGTTGGCATATATTAAAGTGTAAACAAATTACAAATATAAATACTCAGGGAGCAAACACTATATACGTATTCCGAGGCGGGACAGGCCCCTAGAGCACCAAAATGTAACTTTTATTCGATACAATTAAAATACAAATGTAAAAGGGCAAACAACAATATATGCAGCATAGATAGGTTCAAACGTAGTTGTGTCAAGGTTATGGCACAAACTAGTGTGTGTCATTAAATAATATTAGGATAGGGAGGATGCATAGCGTAAGGCAAGAAAACCAAAGGCCATAGATACAGGGAGACTACGTATATCAAGGGCTCCCTGTCCTATAAGAAGGGCTTAGACCAGACAAATTTCTTGTAGAACAGGGAGCCCTTGATATACTTAGCCTCCCTGTATCTATGACCTTTGGTTCTCTTGCCTTACGCTATGCATCCTCCCTATCCAAACATTATTTAATGACACTAGTTTGTGCCATAACCTTGACACAACTACGTTTGAACCTATCTATGCTGCATATATTGTGGTTCGCCCTTTTACATTTGTATTTTAATTGTATCGAATAAAAGTTAAGTTTTAGTGTGCTAGGGCACCTGCCTAATTTTAGTTAAACAATTATTGCGCACTTTCTGTAAATCCAATAAACTTCATTTCACTTTTCAAATATCACTGTGTGTGTCTCCTATATGATATATTTTACTGACATTTTAACAAGGTTACCCAAACTTTCACATCCTACTGTATATACAGTGGCTTGCAAAAGTATTCGGCCCCCTTGAAGTTTTCCACATTTTGTCACATTACTGCCACAAACATGAATCAATTTTATTGGAATTCCATGTGAAAGACCAATACAAAGTGGTGTACACATGAGAAGTGGAACGAAAATCATACATGATTCCAAACATTTTTTACAAATCAATAACTGCAAAGTGGGGTGTGCGTAATTATTCAGCCCCCTGAGTCAATACTTGGCAGAACCACCTTTTACTGCAATTACAGCTGCCAGTCTTTTAGGGTATGTCTCTACCAGCTTTGCACATCTAGAGATTGATACCCTAGCCCATTCTTCTTTGCAAAAGTCAGATTAGATGGTCAGCATTTGTGAAAAGCAGTTTTCAGATCTTGACACAGATTCTCGATTGGATTTTGATCTGGACTTTGACTGGGCCATTCTAACACATGGATATGTATTGTTTTAAACCATTCCATTGTTGTCTTGGCTTTATGTTTAGGGTCGTTGTCCTGCTGGAAGGTGAACCTCCGCCCCAGTCTCAAGTCTTTTGCAGACTCCAAGAGGTTTTCTTCCAAGATTGCCCTGTATTTGGCTCCATCCATCTTCCCATCAACTCTGACCATCTTCCCTGTCCCTGCTGAAGAGAAGCGCCCCCAGAGCATGATGCTGTCACCACCATATTTGACAGCGGGGATGGTGTGTTCAGAGTGATGTGCAGTGTTAGTTTTCCCCCACACATAGCGTTTTGCATTTTGGCCCAAAAAGTTTCATTCTGGTCTCATCTGACCAAAGCACCTTCTTCCACATGTTGCTGTGTCCCCCTCATGGCTTGTGGCAAACTGCAAGTGGGACTTCTTATGCTTTTCTGTTAACAATGGCTTTCTTCTTGCCATTCTTCCATAAAGGCCAACTTTTTGCAGTGCATGACTAATAGTTGTCCTATGGACAGAGTCTCCCACCTTAACTGTAGATCTCTGTTGCTCGTCCAGAGTCACCATGGGCCTCTAGACTGCATTTCTGATCAGCTCTCTACTTGTTCGGCCTGTGAGTTTAGGTGGATGGCCTTGTCTTGGTAGGTGTACAGCTGTGCCATACTCCTTCCATTTCTGAATGATCGCTTGAACAGTGCTCCGTGGGATGTTCAAGGCTTTGGAAAACTTTTTCTAGCCTAAGCCTGCTTTAAATTTCTCAATAACTTTATCCCTGACCTATCTTGTGTGTTCTTTGGACACTTCATGGTGTTGTTGCTCCCAATATTCTCTTAGACAACCTCTGAGGCTGTCACAGAGCAGCTGTATTTGTACTGACATTAGATTACACACTGGTGCACTCTATTTAGTCATTAGCACTAATCAGGCAGTGTCTATGGGCAACTGACTGCACTCAAACCAAAGGGGGCTGAAAAATTATGCACACCCCACTTTGCAGTTATTGATTTGTAAAAAATGTTTGGAATCATGTATGATTTTCGTTCCACTTCTCACATGTATTGTACTTTCTCACTTTGTATTGGTCTTTCACGTGGAATTCCAATAAAATTGATTCATGTTTGTGGCAGTAATGTGACAAAATGTGGATAACTTCAAGGGGGCCGAATACTTTTGCAAGCCACTGTAGATATCTATCTATCTATCTATCTATCTATCTATCTATCTATCTATCAATTTACTGTATCTATCTATTTTTTTATAGTGGTCCATTAATTTTTACCCCTTACAATTCCACTTTTCCAGTTGCCTCTCCATACATAGCTCAGGGATAATCATTAAATGCTTATGGGTACTTTAATCTATCCTGAAATGCATCATATATTTATGTCAGGCAAATCAACAGAAGCTAAACAGAAAATAATTAGGATGTTTTCACCATGTATGTTAGTAGGAAATCATAAAACCAGTATGTAGTTTTCTGCAGACATAACATAATAAGAAACCATAATGTGGTGTTCTAGTACTTACACAATTTTACAATAATAAGCTTTTGTAGCATATTTTGAAGCTAAACTTGTGCACTGTACAGTTTAGGCCCCATGTTATATTAGGCAACTAAAGTTGTATGTCATTTTAATTTCTTATCAAAGCTGAACTGGCTTCAGCAAAGGGCACGAAGGCACAACATTCCACTAAACTCTCATGGAAATACAAGTTACTAATAACAATGAGAACATCATTATGGTGGAGATGAGAAACTATTTTAGGAAATGTGTCACAGTGAAAATTTCAGGTTCGCATAGCAATTGTTATCTTACGGGTGATAGGTTAATTGGTAATTAAGACCATTGTTTAAAGGTAATTAAGGTTATGTTTTTAGCAGAAAGTACCATGATATTTGAGCCCAAGGCATAGTACAGGCTCTTTAAATCAGTGTAAGTGAAGCAAGTGTGGTCCGGTGTTAGTCAAGGAGCAGAAATGCCAGACATCAAACCAATGTTTTGCACGGTTCCGATCCAGTCCTGTATATTGCCTGAAGAAGAAACTTAACATTTCAAAAGCATGCAATAAAGCTTGCAATAAACGATGTACAGTTAGTCATTAAAGATATCATCAGATTTATATTAAATGCAAATATACTTTTCTGCTAGGCTTTCTCAATCACTTACAATGTTACAGATAAAGAAGGTGAATCTGCTTTGAGCATTATGGTCTTTCATAGTTTCATCATACTCAGGACTTGCATGGTCCTTGTGGACAGAACACAGGTAGGACCAACTGCACAGGCTGCTTGAAGCCAGATCAGAGTTGACAGAGCTCTTGTACAGAGAACATTGAAGGAGATGACTTTGCGGAACTACTGATACTGACAACCAGGTTTATGCAGGGAAGCACAATATCTATTACAATACAACAGTAAAAGGGAATCTGGTAACTGGGAATCTGAATGATATCTTGCTCAATCAAAGTGCCAGGTGCTCTGTGTTCTCTTAAAGTGGGATTGTCACCATAAAAATCAAATTTCAACAGCAACTGTTCTGAGTGTATTAAGTTATAAAGATGCTAATCCTGCATTCAATACTTTTTCTGCTGTTATGGTTTGGAGTTATCACAAACTTTAGAAGCACTGGCCCTTTAATAGTCAGTACCAAACAGTTGCATGCTGGGGGTTCTTTTTATCTATAATATCCTCCTCCTCTTCCATTTATTTCCCTGCCTAGCTGCCTATCTAAAACACGATCCTCTGCTCACTTGTGTGTACAAGCAAGGTTGAGGTGACTCAGCGATTGGAGGAGAAAAGAAAAAAAGTTAAGGGCAGAAATGACATCAGGATTTAGCCTGAAACTGTGGGCAAAAGACATGGTTCCCACCAGGAACAGAATTCTCTTCATTTACTATATAGAATTCACTGAAATAAAAAAATGGACAGTACAATACATGTGTTATGCAAGTAGATCAAGTATTTACTTATATATGTGTTTTTTCCCTGGCACAGTATGGCTAATCCTCCTGCTTTAAATAGGTTGGAGCTTAGTAACAACAGACAGGAAGTCCAGGCTCCTCAATTAGTCTATAGAACATCAGTGTCAACTAAGGTAGGTTCTACAGTATGTCTGTAGACTACACATTAGGAACTGCAAGGGGTTATGCTGGGGAAGAATGTATGGATGCCGTGCAGAAGAGACCTCACCTGGAAAGTAGCAGCAGCAATGGTAACAGACATGAGGAATCTGTGATGGTCTTTGTATTTTCAACAATTGCTTAGTCATTCAATACTTATGACCGTCTTGCAGTTTGGACATGTAACTATGCTTGATTCACATGTTTAGAATTCTCTACCTGAACTGTGCCCCAGCCCACAATGTTCTGTAACTCGCATTATTTCATATTTGCAACCTTAGAATGATTGTTATTTGCCATTGTTTTGGGCAGAACCATACAATTTCAACCCAAAATATCTGTCCTCTATTTGAAAAGGAGCTTGTTTGTGAGACTGGCAGAGCCATTTCCAGAAGCTTATTTCACCCACTGTTTTCTGGCCTTCTCCTTTGTCATTACTTAAAAGAGGGTGACCATCATTAATGTAAACTGCACAAAGCTAAACACATGTTGCCATATGACTCCTCAATAGTTGAGAAGCAACCACATTTCTAAATAATTATTTCTTCATATATATTATTTGATTTATTAAACTGGTATCACACTGATCTAGATGTTCTTCAAGGCCAATTTTGAAGAATATTAGTACCTTGCATCCAGCCGAGTGGTAATTAACTGGTTGAAATAATTAGGGTACACTTGATTATTGATAAATCAGGATATATTATACCTAAACCAGTTAGTGAGTGATGTGGTTGATGGACAAGATTCATTTTGCTTTTAATCTTAAAGTAAGTTTCTCACAGTTATGTCTTTTGAAACTGGATATTTTTTGTACATACTTAAAAGCTGTAAATTCAACTCTTTTATTGTAGCAAGTGTAAAGCACTTGGAGCGTCAAAATTAAAATGATAAAAAATGAACTCCAAAGTGTCATGGCATGTTCTAGTTCACAACATTAAATAAATATATACCTAATAATGTAAAGCATACCTCTATTTATAAAATTACTTTAGGTCATGTAGGATGGACAAAATAGATTTTAACAATTTCAATAGTTTTTGCAGTTACAAAAACGTATCCAAAAACAATCATCTCCAAATCCAGTAGAGCTTCATTTTATGCGTCAGCGATGGTTGCAAAGGTACCTTTAAGCTGATCTTTACTGAAAGTATGACTCTGTCTGGCCCATATGCAATTAACTTTTTCACCTGAATTTTTGTCCTAGGAGATACTTTTTCAACTTCTATTTAAAATACCTTTTAAGCATTTTGTAATCTAAAAAGTACCAAAAAGTAAAGAAAACCTATTATCAAAATTATTTTGAGTATTTTCTTGTTTGCTGGTGGCTTAAAAGGGATTTTATGACAAGGTGTGAAAATGTCAACTTGGAGATTACTCAGGTGAAAAAGTGAATTGCATATGGGCCTTTGAGTGTAATGGCTAGAGTGCAAAAGAAGCTGCGATAGGATTGAGATAATGGCACTCAAGTAAATGACTTTTTAAAATGCAGGAACAACTTTAAAAGCATTGTTGAGCTCTCTATCATAAATAGTAGTTTTTTCCAAGGGAACCTAGAACTTGAAGCCTAATTCAAGAGCCCAATGGGTAGATTTCCTTTGTTTCTTCTTTCCCATGTATCTCCATGGGTCTTCCTAGGTTTAATATAAATACAGGTAGTCCCAGAGCAAAGAAATAGGGTACAGCAGTAAGAACTAGTGAAGGATTCTAACTTTTCCTCTTTTTACACAAAAAAAACATTTTATTCATACAGTAGCTGTCTCTGTCACAATTAGAGTTTTCCTTCCTTCCTGTCTCAACAGGAAGTAAAAGAGATTTTCACAGATGGAAACACAGGATAGCAATCTAAAAGAAGTTGTAATTTTGTAACCCCTTATCACTTGATCCCACACATAAACAAAAAAAACAAAGTTCTGCTGGAATTAAGCTTTATGTTTTGGTTTGCTTTACTAATAAAATATTGAAAGTAAGACATTTGTATTTTGCTTTAACATGGGAGTTCTTAACAAATCAATCATACTATATCCTAAAATAATGTATGCACAGTTCTCATACAGTGATATTCAGCTGTCACACATTTTTATGTTATCTATGCCCAATCGAGAAAAAAAAGTAATAGCAGCTAGGATGGAATTAGAGAACTATGACAGTTCCAGATAGAAAATGGAAACAATTATGAATATCAATGAGAACCAAATAATGTATTTCTTGGGCTTATCATTTATTACCACCGTCATGCAGTATGGGAAATGTACCATCTGATAGATACTTTAGTCAGGCATTATATTATTAATTAGGCAATTTAGGTTCATCTCATAATTTCTGCTACACCTTGTGGACTCCTAGACTTGGACACCATATTCTTCATACATTACAGGAATTTGCATGTAAAGTGCTGTTTTTTATTGTCTTTGACAATTTATTATGTGTGATTTGCAACAAAATTCTGCAAATTATAATTTACATGTAAATGTGACTGCAAGGAGATGTCATGAATTGTGAAAAGAAATAGGAGTGTTTCTTTAATCGTCAGTAAACACAATAAATATATTAACTGCATACCAATACATAGGAAATGAGATGGGGGTGTCTGATACATGTAATAGAATATAACAACTGTGTGGCTATCAATATGTCTCTCCTTTACTAGTTTATTATAATTGTGCTTTAGATTTTAATGTTGGGCTCTAGATTGTATGTTATGGTCATCATACAAATGGGTCTTCTTCGGTTCCTTATTCTCTTGGGTGTAAATTTTTTTTTTTTCGGCTCAGTTTCCAGGTATTGGCAATTTTATTATAGCCTAGGCCATCTTTATGTAGAATAACAATTGCTTTTTTTAGATCCTCAGAGAGTTCTTTTCCATGAGGTGCCATGTTGAACTTCCAGTGACTAGTATAAGAGATTGCGAGAATGATAAAACCAAATTTAACACAACTGCTCCCCATTCACTCCTGAGGGAAAATGTCTAACTGGAAAGAATCCTGACATTCTTCATTTAGGGGTGTACTCACTTGTGTTGCCAGCGGCTTAGACAATAATGGCTGTGTGTTATTTTGATGGGACATCACATTTACACTGTTATACAAGCTGTACACCGACTTCTTTACATTGTATCAAAGTGTTAAATCTTCAGTGTTGTCCCATGAAAAGATACAATAAAATATTTACAAAAATGTGAGAAGTGTACTCACTTTTGTAAGAATGAAACAGCGGCATAACTACAAATCATGGGTTCCCCCAGCAAATCTTTGATGACCCCCCTTATATTCACCTTCCCCCCAAGGGTAGGGGGTGTATCTGGCAGGAATTAAAGAAGTAAAGCAACCAAGAATTACATAACAGGTGTGTTCAAAACAACACCTGCATTGGTGGTAGGGAGGCCTCTGTATTGAATGGAGGGAAGGTAAGAAGTTGAGGCCCTGTCCTTCTCCCTTTCATTTGCATGGGCTGCTTCTCAAGTAGTTATGATTCTGATGGCAAACATAACAGTGACAACATACAGTGGGAAAGAAATTCCTCTCTGAGTGGCTCTTTGTGGACAGAGCAAAAAAATTAATATAATATTTTTTTTCCGTAAAGCTGGTTAGACTAATAAAAGTTGAATACAAATGTAAGTGTTTGCAAATTGCTCATTTGTAAATGCAGGAATCCTGATACTAAAACTCATTTACGTGAGAATCCTGACATTCACCTACATTCTGAATGGGCTTGCTGAGGTGGCACAATTCCTATTGGCAATTCCAACCCAGAACACTTTAGTTTAATCATGTGTTGTAAAAGAGTTACATTAAAGGTCCTGTTTTCCACTCTTACTGGAAACAGGGTGTTTTAATGTTTCGCTTCCCGCTGCTGCCACTGTGCAAGCTTGGGCCTGTGCCCATCGCTCACGCCTACTGAGACTGACACATCTGTGATTGGTAAACAGGAACATATGTGCCCTGACCCTTTGAGCTTGAGTGGAAACAGGAAAATCTGGGTGCACCTTTAGGCACTCGCATTAATAAGAAAATAGCGGCCCCATCCAGAAATAAAAACAGTGGTGGTAGAGTTCTGCTAAAGTGTACTGGAAGTCTGCAGGAAAGGTGGTGGGCATGCTGGGAGCAATAGTTCATCAGAGTTTTTCAGAATTGTTTTTCTGAATTGTAGACAAACTGCAGTGCAAAATAGCATCAGTAGAGGTTTGCTACAACATAGCAGAACTCTGTAGGAATGGTGGTAGGGATGCTTCGAGCAGTAGATCACCGGAGTTTAACTGCATCATGGCTGGACTGGTGCAAAATAGCAGCAAATGGGAGTGGTATAGATAGGGGAGGGTTCATGTAAGAGCTAGGGTACAGAGGGTCATAGTAGAATATTGGGATAAATACCAATATTCCATTATTGCATGTAGTAGTATATTGGTAAAATTATCAATATTATACTATAGCGAACAGAAGTATATTGGTAACATTACCAATATTAAACTATAACATATAGTCGAATATCGGTAAAATTACTGATATTCTACTACTGCTGTTTAGTGGCCATTTTTTCATGCACCTTTTTGCATAGACGCAGAGCAGGCTGATAATGTTATGAGAAATAACTTTAGTGGTCGCACTTGTCTTTCCAGCAGACCCAATTTTTTTTTATCATGCTTTGAAAAGCCTATTGGATTATGAACAATTGTTTCAGATTACTTAAATTCCAAGTTTGTACAAACCTTGAAGTGAGACTGAAGGAAAAAAAAAAACAACCCAAACTTATGATATAATGAATTGTATGTGTATTATGGATAATGAATAGAACATTCATAGTACAGAAAAGAGTCTCATATTTTTATTTTTAGCTATATGCCTTTAAAAAAAAAAAAAAAAAACATTCTTTAATATTTGCAATTACAAACTACACTCTGTTTTTTTAAACCATGAAACAGAGAAGAGCTAATGGCCCTGTTAAACCCTATCTAAATCTGTCTCTGACTGTTTCTTCAGAAAATAGGACTGTCTCCAACCCAAGTTGGGTCGGGGAGCTCAGAAGCTCTTTTGTATAGATAACAACTGAAGTTTCTTAACCACTTTACCCCTGCCCGTACAAATTTCTCCGTCCCCTTTTCCATCCTTTAACCCCCAGGGATGGAGAAATACGTACTTTGCGCACTCCCGCCTCTGCCCACGCTCCTGCTCGTAAACACGCCACCGGCCGCTCGCCCGGAGATCAATGAACGGGAAAATCCATTCCCGTTCGTTGATCTAAGCCCCGCAATGATCCGCTGCTCTCCGATGAGCAGCGCGATCATTGTGAAAAAAAAAACACTTACCCAGCCTCCTAGTACTTCCTCCAAGAGTCCGGAAGGACGCTTGGAGGTCGCATTAAACAAAAAGTTACTGTGGCCATCTTGTGGCCAAATAGTAAAACTACACCCTAAACATTTTTCACATACAAATAAATTACTTTTACACAAAAAAGTAACTCATTACCTCCCACACTCCCAATTTTTTTTTTAGTAATTAAAAAAAAATTAAAAAATGTACAATAAAAAAAAACATAAATAGTTACCTTAGGGACTGAACTTTTTAAATATTTATGTCAGGAGGGTACAACACTGTTACTTTATAAACTATGGGCTTGTAATTAGGGATGGACGCAAAACTGAAAAAAATGCACCTTTATTTCCAAATAAAATATTGGCGCCAAACATTGTGATAGGGACATAATTTAAATGGTTTTATAACCGGGACAAAAGGGCAAATACATTTCATGTGTTTTAATTACAGTATCATGCATTATTTAAAAACTATAATGGCCGAAACCTGAAAAATAATACATTTTTTCCCCAAATGTTTTCCTATTTTCCCATTAAAACACATTTAGAATAAAATAATTCTTGGCATAATGTCCCACCTAAAGAAAGCCTAATTGGTGGCGGAAAAAACAAGATATAGTTCATGTCATTGTGATAAGTAGTGATAAAGTTATAGACGAATGAATGGAAGGAGCGCTGAAAGGTGAAAATTGCTCTGGTGGTCTGGGGGTAAAACCCCTCAGTGGTGAAGTGGTTAAATCTTCCCATACTGTAAACAATATAAGACTTGTTGCTTTGCTACTAATGTTCTATTTCTTAGCTGTACTACACATACAATGCATTATTTCATAAATGTATTTTCACTACAGATTCCATTTAAGATGTTTTGATTATTTTTTCAATCATCTAAAAAGCACTTGTAAAGCATGAAGTATTCTGGGTGGCATTTTCCCCTTATTTCCCTTGTCAAAGGACAGTGCTCACGGCTCAATGGATTGGCAAGCACTACCTGAATGACCCTTAGAAAATGTTATATACTGTTTATATGGTTATTATTGTAATTTATTTTCTGTACCATAAGTTCCTTTTGGGGTTTTTGTTAAACTTTCAGATGAATTTCCTATACCTGTCAAATCATGTAACAAGATTGTTTATGGCCAACAAATGATCTATGAGCATTTCTCAGCCTGTGCTTCTCCTATTAGTAACATGGCAAAAGTCACTATATATGCTATTATTTTATTTCCTGGATGCGAACAGTAGACATTAATTTGGGGTCCTGGATGATCATTAGCTAGTAAACATTTTAGTACCCTTGACAGTATGAAATATTTGTAGTACTTGATAACAGACCTGCACCGGTACTCTTCTTTCGTTAAAATATTGTGAATAGCTGTCACTATCTTCTCTATACACCAGCTCTAGTCTGTCAAGGCATGAAAACCTTAGGTGGTTTTGATGAGTTTTTCAAGTGTTCTTTGGGACTCGATTGGAATGAAATATTTTTGAGCACCTGACAATCACATCAAAACTGCATCACTGCTGCATGTACATTTTTCATGGAATGTTCATGCTTTGAGGTTCCTGCATGTGCAGCTCAAACGATTTAACACACAGGAATCAGGAAGCTCAACTCTCAACTGTCTCACTGATGTCTACCACTGGCTGGGAACTTAAAGATTTTATTTATTTATTTTCTTCTACACAATGATCATGTTTTCCATCCCCTTCCCCATACATTTCATGAGCAAGTTTTTAGTTTAATATTATGTAGGATGTACAATACAATAACTGTGCCGAAAAGTGATGGGAACGCCAATAAATACAATCTACTCTACTGCCCCAACCATAAAATAAAAGAAAATAAGTAAAACCCTTACAGAAAGAAGGTCTACTCATGGGAAATACTGACTTAAAGAGAATCTGTATTGTTAAAATCGCACAAAAGTAAACATACCAATGTGTTAGGGGACATCTCCTCTTCCCCTCTGTCACAATTTCACCGCTCCCCGCCGCATTAAAAGTGGTTAAAAACTGTTTTTAAAAGTTTGTTTATAAACAAACAAAATGGCCACCAAAACAGGAAGTAGGTTGATGTACAGCATGTCCACACATAGAAAATACATCCATACACAAGCAGGCTGTATACAGCCTTCCTTTTGAATCTCAAGAGATCATTTGTGTGTTTCTTTCCCCCCTGAGGGGGGAGTTCATAGCAGAACCACAACACTGAAGAACTTGGCAGCCTTCCAGACACAGGCTGACAAGTCTGACAAGGGAAAGATACATTGATTTATTACAGAGACTGTGATAGTACAAAGTGCTGCAGTAAGCCAGAACACATTAGAATAGCTTTTGGAACTTGTAGGATGATAAAAAACAGGATGCAATTTTTGTTACGGAGTCTCTTTAAGACCCACAAAATACACTTACATTATAGAAACAAATAATATAAATTAACCTCCATGGATTCACAATATTCATATAAACAACTTTATTATTTATCTCTTATAGTGTTATTATTATCAAATTTCAAATAAAGTCATGATTAAAAGCAAAATCTCCCAGTTGGACTCTCTTATTCTATGATCATGCAAATTAAAGAAAATATCATTATGAACACAAACAATTTTTTTATGCATAAATAAATAAATCCATTTACAGGTATGTACTAAATTTGATGAAAAGGAAATGTGATATGTGGGTGCTATGGGAACTGAGGGCTGATATACACATGCTGCTCCTCCAACCTGGCTGTAAGATAACCGTGCGGAAATGGGAAAATGGAGGTGTGCTCCAATAGTGTAGCAATAAAGCTTTATTACACTATTGCACTATTGTAGCTCTGCTCTGTTTTTTTATTTTATGTACTAAATCTTCAGTCCCTGTTTACTCAATAGTACCTAATAATTTTACTGAGTGTAGTGATTCAACCCCATAGTATCTTAAAAATGTTTCTTCTTACTCTTCTTACTCTCCTCAAATAAATTGTTTTGATCACTCAGATAATACCAGCTGAAGTTGAGGATAATTTATAAAGGTTGTAGAACACAGATAACAAATGTTTTTCAAAAAAACAAGAAGAATTTTTTTTTGTGTGCACAGCACAGCCATACATACACAGCCTTTATAAATGTATTGTAACATCCTCTGTGATGGGCGGCTGCGGATACGCAGGATGTCTCTGCAGCCGCCTTTGTTCCCTGTTCTGAGGCCTCATCCGTTCCGCCGGCATCTAGCACGCCAGGGACGGGACTGTCTGTTGCTTATAGGGTCGCTGTCTCATGCGGGCGCGTGCGGAGACAGGACCTTTATGCTGGGAGAAGGCGCGTCAACTGACCTGCCGGTTGGTTTATGTCAGGAGAGACTCACAGCGCCCGGATTGGCTGCTTGGGCATGTGCGCGGCTGTGGGCTCTCCTCGCTGCTTCAAAAGCTTTCTCTGCTCACTTGCAAACTGTCTGCTGTTGCGAATACGTCAGTGTTAGCGCTCAGACCTTAGACTAGTATCCGGTGTGCTTTGATCTGGGAGGAAACCAGGGATTTCACACAAGACTAGGATTATTGCTTTATTGTATTATTGATATTCTGTGTATGACTCTGGCTTATCTTTGACTCTGCTTTTGCTCAACGTTTCTGTACTTCTGCCCATCTGATCTAGTTGCCGAACCTCTGCCTGAATCTTTACTATTCTCTTGCCTTCTGATTTTGTACTATACCTGCCTCTCTGTTGCTGAACCTTGCCTGTCTGACCCTTCTACTCTCCAGTGAGCCCTTGTCACTGGAGAGGTGCTCTGATAGTACCCACCAGCTCCTCTGGTGAGGTCTAGTTAAACTATCTGATTACTATTGCTGATAGCACTCACCAGCCCTTCTGGTGTGGGCTCTTAGCTACTCAGTTACTAAGTCAGTTAGTACCCTCCAGCTCCACTGGTGGGGCCTAGCACAGACTATTTCAGCTAGTACCCTCCAGCTCCTCTGGTGGGGCCTAGCAAAGACTATTTACAGATAGTGCCCACCAGCTCCTCTGGTGAGGTTTAGTCAAACTAATCTGTCATTGTCGCTGATAGCTCTCCCCAGCTCCTCTGGTGAGATCTACCCTTTCATCTACTGTTGCACCAAACACTATTACCACAGTACCTCAGCTTTCTATACTTGCATTATTGGTGATACTGCAGATCACACAATAAGAAGACGTCTGTGTTGCTACACCAATCGTTACAGAACAGCAGACCAGCAGACCAGAACAGCAGAACAAATATGGAGGCACTGTGCAACCGGGTTGAACTTTTGACCACAACCGTTAATGATCTTATCAAGACGGTTAACGTGCAGCAGACTCAGATTAACCAGCTGATTGAGTCTGTTAACCGTCTAAAAGACCCTAATGCACAAGTGTCATCTCCTCTTGCTATTGAGCCCAGGATGCCCCGTCCCGAAAAATTCTCGGGGCATCGGTCTGACTTCCGACATTTTAGACACCGTTGTTTATCTTATTTTGAGCTAAGGCCAGTCTCTTCAGGTACAGAGAGTCAGAGAGTCACTCTGATTAAGACATTATTATCTGGCGATTCACAGCAGTGTTGCTTGGATACTTCATTATCCTATTCGAGTTTGGTCGAATTCGGATAGTAAACTATCCGAATTCACTCGAAGTCGGATATCCGATGTAATCGAATATCCGATTCGACCTCGAATATCCGACGTCACTATCCGAGTCTGTATTCGAGTAAAATAATCGAGCTGGCCTTAAATAGCTTGTAAAACTTGTATAGGAGGTCAATGATGCATGAAACCACCTTTTGTATGAAGAAAAACATCAAGTGATTATGTGGTGATGTAGTAGTTATAAAAAGGTCTCAAAAAAAGTAAATTAACTTCATGAAAAGTGTTTGCATGAGAAGGTGTGTCTAAAATGGTTGTTGGAAGTCTTCATTTACGTCGTCTTCATCTTCTTCTTCTATATCTTCTTCTTTTTCTTCTTCTTCTTCTTCTTCTTCTTCTTCTTCTTCTTCTTCTTCTTCTTCTTCTATATCTTCTTCTTCTTCTTCTATATCTTCTACTTCTTCTTCTTCATCTTCTTCTATATCTTCTTCTTCTTCTATATCTTCTTCTTCTTCTATATCTTCTTCTTCTTCTATATCTTCTTCTTCTTCTTCTTCTATATCTTCTTCTTCTATATCTTCTTCTTCTTCTTCTATATCTTCTTCTTCTTTATCTTCTTCTTCTATATCTTCTTCTTCTTCTATATCTTCTTCTTCTATATCTTCTTCTTCAATATCTTCTTCTTCTTCTTCTTCTTCTTCTATATCTTCTTCTTCTATATCTTCTTCATCTTCATCTTCTTCTTCTTCTTCTTCTATATCTTCTTCTTCTATATCTTCTTCTTCATCTTCTTCTATATCTTCTTCTTCTTCTTCTTCTTCTTCATCTTCTTCTATATCTTCTTCTTCTTCTATATCTTCTTCTTCTATATCTTCTTCATCTTCTATATCTTCTTCTTGTATATCTTCTTCTTCTTCTATATCTTCTTCAACTTCTTCATCTTCTTCTATATCTTCTTCTTCTATATCTTCTTCTTCTTCATCATCTTCTTCTTCTTCCTCTTCTTCTATCATTATATTATGTGTCTTGGTTTTCCTTTCTTTTGTAATATTTTTTTTTACTTCATTTGTGGAAATATTTTATTGTAATAACACCATAGTTATATTTGTGTTGATGGCATAATAGGTATAATAGGTAGGTAGTGGCACATTGCAAGCCACAGCGCCTTTTTCTGTGTACCCTGGCGGTGGTAAAACACAGACATCAGCAGGAGGAGGAAGTAGTAGTTTCAGGCTTGCAGCTATTTGTAGTGTGTGGTAATAGTCGGTCGGTACTCGGTAGGAGAGTGGGTGGGCAGGTGGCAGTAGAAAATAGTTCTTCTTCTGTTCTCCCTGGTAGTGGTAGCAGCACACAGACAGCAGAAGCTCAATGCAGCTACAGGAGGAGGAGTAATGTGTGTCAGGCAGTGTGATGTGACTGACATAGTAGGCCCTGGGTCCTAGCGGTGGTCCCAGGGCCGTAAATACACAGCATAAGGTTCCAGACAGCGGTCGTGAAGCCCACATTGTGTCCAATACACAATTGGGACAGCACAGTTTTCAACCCGGACACCTCTAAAATAATTACAATTTTTTTTTTAAATTATTGCAGCTATTGTTGAGCGTAATAGCTTGTGGCGCTTGGGCAGCAGCACCTTGTAATGTGTTCCCTGGCAGCGGAGAGGAGACACAGACAGCAGGAGGAAATATAACAGCAGGCAGCGTGAGGAGGATAAGTGTGTGTGGCAGACTGGCATTTGGCAGCAGGCAGGAGGGCAGGCAGCGAGACATAGTAGGCCCTGGGTCCTAGCGGTGGTCCCAGGGCCGTAAATACACAGCATGAGGTTCCAGACAGCGGTCGTGAAGCCCACATTGTGTCCAATACACAATTGGGACAGCACAGTTTTCAACCCGGACACCTCTAAAATAATTACAATTTTTTTTTTCAAATTAATGCAGCTATTGTTGAGCGTAATAGCTTGTGGCGCATGGGCAGCAGCACCTTGTAATGTGTTCCCTGGCAGTGGAGACACACATACAGCAGGAAGAAATACAGCAGTAGCAGCAGGTGTAATGTGTGTGCGCCACTTCATGTCCCCCTCTCGCCGACAACAGGGGCCAGGAATTCGCCTTCCACCCAAGCCTGGTTCATTTTGAGAAACGTCAGTCTGTCCACTCATTTGGATTTTAACATAAGAACATGTTTTTTATGTTAACCAAGCTGAAGTGAACCCAAACTCATGAAATAAAACATTATATCCATAGACCTAAACCTAAAAAGGACTTTCTTGGGATTCACATTCGCATTTTGTTTGGACGTTTTGACAGTCTCAGAAGCTGTTTTTTAATAGTTAGCACGTATATAGATAAGGGAACAACCATATATTTGAGCATATGCTAGGTATATAATTAATGGGGAGGGATGGTGCAAGTGTGGGAAACAGGATGACATAATTTTGAAAAACATAGTAAAATGTTATCTCTAACAATAAATGGACTTTATCTTGTTAGATAGGAAGTTATTTGTAGTTTTGTTTTTGTGGGTTTTGTGTTATGATGTTTTTCCAATGTGCCTAGTTGGAAAAAAATAATAATAGGTAAAAGTATAAAAATTATATTGCTGTTCTTATGTTTCCTGTGGGCCAACACTATTATTGGACACACCCATTCTTGGCAATGATCTTCCATTTTTGTGACTGCCTAAGCAATAGGAATGTTTGTTCATCTTATTGTGGCTGGAAGCGTAATGATTAAGGGCTTTCCCTCTGACACAAGAGACCTAGGTTCGGCTCTTCTGGTTCACATGACATGTAGCAAAGAGTCCTTGGGATAGACTCTCTAACACTGCTACTTCCTACTGAGCGCACCCTAGTGGCTGCAGCTCAAGCACTTTGAGTCCGTCAGGAGAAAAGCGGAATATAAATGTTATTTATATTGTCTTGTCTTCTTTAAGGATTGCATTTCATTATAACATTAGCTAAGTATGATTACAAACCAAACCTATTGTATGCATATTATGAAGACCATGTACACTGTATATATTTAAAATGTCTTGGAAGAGATAATCTTCATGTTGTTCTTATAAATTGTTAAAACATCTTCAATAAAAGAAAGTTTGAAAAAAAACATACAAACAAATCCGGACCCATTTTACTTTTTTACTGTTTCTGCACTTTTTTCTTTTCAATGGTATTTTATTGACTTTTAAAACCTACAGAACTAGATTCAAATAGTAACACAAATCACTGAGTTTTATACAGAAGGCTAAGACATATAGTGGTCAGGTATATACCAATTTTTTTACAACCGAAACTGCCAGTCCACCATTCAAAATATCAGGTCACCAGATTTGTACTTATAATGACCACTTAGGAAAGGAGCAGGTGTGGACCACCTAAAAAAAGGTCAATTACTATTCTTATAAACAAATAACCTTGAATAATCTTAACATAATAGAAGAATATCAAAATAGGTCAAGTAAACCTCAACCATACTTGCGTCTGTAAATACCACTAGGTCTCATTTTCTTAGTTGGTGTCCGTGGACCTAGGTAGTGAAGCCACTAGAAGGATCCTTGTCTGCTAGGTTCTTTGACAAGGATATCTAGTGGAGTTTAGGGGGGGAGGGGAATTATTGGTAAAATTAGCGGTAATATTACAGAAAAGTGAAAATTGGTTGTGATATTGATCATATTTATTGGAATTGAGGAGGGATTAAAATGGTAGTGTATGAGGTTCTAGTTTGCCTGTAGGTGATTTGTAGGACTATCTGGATTTGTTCTGTTAATAAGTAGTTTTTCCATCATCAAACTGAAGTCTATCGAGTATCTAAGCTGAGTATAGGAAGGTGTATTGTTGGTTCCCCAGTTTGATAGTATAAGTTGTCTTGTAGCACAAATTAAATGAACAGACACAGTTCTGAGGGGTGGAGGGATGGAGTCTAATCCTACCAGGAATAAGCCTAGTTCTGGGGTAATCCTAAATTTTGCATTGAGCCAAAATTGAGATCATGTCCGATATGAGATCCCATAGTGATTTTATTCATGAGCAATCCCACAGGATATGAACCAAAGTGCCGTATTCATAGCAATCCCTCCAACATAGTGGAGAATGTTACTCCGAAAAGGAGGCCAACCTTCAAGGGATTAGATGCCATTTGTACAGGATTTTTTTTGAGGTTTCTATGTGAGAAATACATTTGGAATGTTTTTTAAGTTCCCGTAAAGCTTTTTCCAAGACTGGGGCATCTAAGGAAGAGTGTAGATCCTTGTTCCATACCTGGAGGAAGTTCCCCATTGGATTGGAATTGTTTACCCCTAAATATTTGTACCATAGTGAAATGCCTTTTGGATTTCTGCTAGTATTCTCTTTTGCCAATAGTTTCTGCACTTTTTTGAGTTTTTGACAGCAACTAGTGATGGGCGAACAGTGTTCGCCACTGTTCGGGTTCTGCAGAACATCACCCTGTTCGGGTGATGTTCGAGTTCGGCCGAACACCTGACGGTGCTCGGCCAAACCGTTCGGCCACATGGCCGAACTAAGAGCGCATGGCCGAACGTTCCCCGAACGTTCGGCTAGCGCTGTGATTGGCCGAACGGGTCACGTGGTTCGGGCCCGAACGCGCTCTGATTGGCCGAACGGTCACGTGGTTCGGGTAAATAAATACCCGAACCACGTCATATCTCCGCCATTTCTCTGTGGGTTTAGCTTTGGGTAGGCAGGCAGGGTAGTTCGCTCTCCAGCCACGCTAGCCAGGGTCCCCCCCAGTCATTGTGTGTCGCTGCTGGGAACAGTAGTACACCGCTCGCTCAGCCACACTATATAGCATTCTGTTTACTGCCACTCTGTGTACCTCGCTCAGCCACACTATATAGCATTCTGTTTACTGTTCTGTGTCTGCTGGGAATAGTAGTACACCGCTCGCTCAGCCACACTATATAGCATTCTGTTCACTGTTCTGTGTCTGCTGGGAATAGTGGTACACCGCTCGCTCAGCCACACTATATAGCATTCTGTTTACTGTTCTGTGTCTGCTGGGAATAGTGGTACACCGCTCGTTCAGCCACACTATATAGCATTCTGTTTACTGTTCTGTGTCTGCTGGGAATAGTGGTACACCGCTCGCTCACCCACACTATATAGCATTGTGTTTACTGTTCTGTGTCTGCTGGGAATAGTAGTACACCGCTCGCTCAGCCACACTATATAGCATTGTGTGTACTGCCACTCTGTGTACACGGCTCAGCCTGACTATATAGCATTGTGTGTACTGCCACTGTGCACCTCGCTCAGCCACGCTATATATAGCATTGTGTTTACTGCCACTCTGTGTACACCGCTCAGCCAGACTACATAGCATTGTGTGTACTGCCACTCTGTGTACACCGCTCAGCCAGACTATATACCATTGTTTACTGACACTCTGTGTACACCGCTCAGCCAGACTATATACCATTGTTTACTGACACTCGGTGTACACCGCTCAGCCAGACTATATACCATTGTTTACTGACACTCTGTGTACACCGCTCAGCCAGACTATATACCATTGTTTACTGACACTCTGTGTACACCGCTCAGCCAGACTATATACCATTGTTTACTGACACTCTGTGTACACCGCTCAGCCAGACTATATACCATTGTTTACTGACACTCTGTGTACACCGCTCAGCCAGACTATATACCATTGTTTACTGACACTCTGTGTACACCGCTCAGCCAGACTATATACCATTGTTTACTGACACTCGGTGTACACCGCTCAGCCAGACTATATACCATTGTTTACTGACACTCTGTGTACACCGCTCAGCCAGACTATATACCATTGTTTACTGACACTCTGTGTACACCGCTCAGCCAGACTATATACCATTGTTTACTGACACTCTGTGTACACCGCTCAGCCAGACTATATACCATTGTTTACTGCCACTCTGTGTACATGGCTCAGCCAGACTATATAGCATTGTGTGTACTGCCACTCTGTGTACACCGCTCAGCCAGACTATATAGCATTGTTCACTGCCACTCTGTGTACACGGCTCAGCCAGACTATATAGCATTGCGTACTCTGCCAGTCAGTGTGTATATTGCTGGGATCAGTAATACTCCACTCACCGTCAACCACTATATGAGCTCACCATGAGTTCCTCAGAGACCTCCGCTGTGAGCAGCACTCCCAACAACAGCAACAGCCAACGCCCCACGCAAGCTATAACATCCACCCCAGCAGCCAGTGGTCAGCAGCAGCCCTCCCCGGAGGAGAACGTTGTGTCCATCGGTCCGGCGCCAGAGCGATTAATGAGGGCTGCCATTGAGGGGATGATGGGGCCTGATGTGGAGGAGGAGGTCGGGCTCAGGCCAGCATCCCAAGTTAATGTTGAGGACGATGAGGGGTCTGTGACTGTGTCTGGGGATGTTGGGGTGGCAGAGGTGGTGGGTGGGTCAGACTCAGGAGAAGAGTTGTATGATGAGGATGATGATCGGGACCATCTGTATGTGCCTCAGAGTCCGACCCCGGAAAACATGTTGTATCGTGTGTTTAGGTACTAAAATCTGCGTTCCCAGTAGTGTTGGGCGAACAGTGTTCGCCACTGTTCGGGTGCTGCAGAACATCACCCCGTTCGGGGTGACTATATAGCAGACTATATAGCATTGTGTTTACTGCCACTCTGTGTACACGGCTCAGCCACACTATATAGCATTGTGTTTACTGCCACTCTTTGTCTGCTGGGAACAGTAGTACACCGCTCACCCGCCACTGTATAGCATTGTGCTCTGTGTCGCTGCTGGCAATAGTGGTACACCGCTCACCCACCACTGTATAGCATTTCTGTACTGCCACTGTACTGCTGCCAGTCAGCGTGTACTGTAAGGATAAGTGAAATGAGGAAGAAATCCGGTGAAAGAGGGAGGGGCAAGGGAAGAGGTGTTTCCCCTGACGGTTGTGCTGGGGAGCTGTACTCCGCGGCGGCGGCCCCCCACAATGACATATGACGAGTTTGAGGAGATGGAAGAGGAGGGTATGGACAATGTGGACATAGACCCAGATTTTGTTTGTGAACGAGAACATCGCCGTCGTAGCAGCAGCACAGATGAGTCTGTTGAAGAACCCACTGCTGCACGAGTTCGCCTTGTGCCACAAGGTAGGCGGCGCGCAATTTCAGGCACCACAAGCGTGGAAGTTCAAGTGAGAGGCAAAAGAGGCGCAAACAGAAATCGCCAGCAAGGCAGGTGCTCCAAATTCTGGGCTTTCTTTGAAGACTGCACTGAGGATGTTACCATGGCGATTTGCAAGGTGTGCAAGACCCGCCTGAGCAGGGGGAAAAGTATTAACAACCTCTCCACCACCAGCATGAGCCGCCACATGCTATCCAAACATCCCACTCTGTGGGCAAACGCGGCAGGACAGGGTACCACCAGCAACACTGCCTCCCTTGGGTTCACCAGACTCACCACCAGACCCGCCTCAGCAGCAGCAGTAGCCCAGCCATTGCGTGGTTCAAAACATTCCAAAAAATCAGATGACGCTGACACTGTCACTTTCCGGAGTAGTGCTCTTGAGGTCTCCCAGTGTTCATCAAACACAACAACCAACAGCCCTTCGTTGTGCAGCCCTACGGTTCAGTTGTCTGTCTCGGAGATGTTTGAGCGCAAGAGGAAATTGCCAGCAAATGACCCCCGGGCCGTGGCAGTAAGAGCCAGCATAGCCAAGCTTCTGGCCTGCGAAATGCTGCCATATCGAGTGGTGGAGACAAACAGCTTCAAGGGCATGATGTCAGTGGCCATCCCACGTTACGTGGTTCCCAGCCGCTACCACTTTGCGCGCTCTGCAGTGCCTGAGTTGCATGAGCACGTGGTCAGCAAAATAACCCGAAGCTTGAAGAATGCCGTTGCCTGCAAGGTTCACGTATCCGCCTCTCCACAGAAAATGCAGACCGTCTGACTCAAATTAAAATGAATCAATCCTGGATTGGAAATGACTACGCAACACTCCAGGACCCCAACCAAGTAACATGACCAATGAACATCTGGGATGGTTTAGCGTTTCCGGTCCCTGTTTATTGAACCTCTCATCTGTATTACATTTATGACTGCATGGCGGCAAAAAGCATTGCTGCTATATCCGCACGCTTTTTGTCCTCATGCAAGGCCTGGGTTGTTGTGTCTCAAAAAGCATGGCCTTCTCCTCCTGCGCCTGCTCCTGTTCCATCACGTGTGCTGCTGCTGCTGGGTTAGCGTTTCCGGTCCCTGTTTATGGAACCTCTCATCTGTATTACATTTATGACTGCATGGCGGCAAAAAGCATTGCTATATCCGCACGCTTTTTGTCCTCATGCAAGGCCTGGGTTGCGTCTCAAAAAGCGTGGCCTTCTCCTCCTGCGCCTCCTCCTGTTCCATCACGTGTGCTCTGTGCTGCTGCTGCTGCTGGGTTAGCGTTACCGGTCCCTGTTTATTGAACCTCTCATCTGTATTACATTTATGACTGCATGGCGGCAAAAAGCATTGCTATATCCGCACGCTTTTTGTCCTCATGCAAGGCCTGGGTTGCGTCTCAAAAAGCGTGGCCTTCTCCTCCTGCGCCTCCTCCTGTTCCATCACGTGTGCTCTGTGCTGCTGCTGCTGCTGGGTTAGCGTTACCGGTCCCTGTTTATTGAACCTCTCATCTGTATTACATTTATGACTGCATGGCGGCAAAAAGCATTGCTATATCCGCACGCTTCTTGTCCTCATGCAAGGCCTGGGTTGTTGTGTCTCAAAGCGTAGCCTTCTCCTCCTGCGCCTCCTCCTGTTCCATCATGTGTGCTCTGTGCTGCTGCTGCTGCTGCTGGGTTAGCGTTACCGGTCCCTGTTTATTGAACCTCTTATCTTTATTACATTTATGACTGCATGGCGGTAAAAAGCATGCTATCTGCACGCTTCTTGTCCTCATGCAAGGCCTGGGTTGTTGTGTCTCAAAGCGTGGCCTTCTCCTCCTGCGCCTCCTCCTGTTCCGTCACGTGTGCTCTGTGCTGCTGCTGCTGCTGGGTTAGCGTTACCGGTCCCTGTTTATTGAGCCTCTTCTCTTTATTACATTTATGACTGCATGGCGGCAAAAAGCATTGCTGCTATATCCGCACGCTTCTTGTCCTCATGCAAGGCCTGGGTTGTTGTGTCTCAAAAAGCGTGGCCTTCTCCTCCTGCGCCTCCTCCTGTTCCATCACGTGTGCTGCTGCTGCTGCTGGGTTAGCGTTACCGGTCCCTGTTTATTGAACCTCTTATCTTTATTACATTTATGACTGCATGGCGGTAAAAAGCATGCTATCCGCACGCTTCTTGTCCTCATGCAAGGCCTGGGTTGTTGTGTCTCAAAAAGCGTGGCCTTCTCCTCCTGCGCCTCCTCCTGTTCCATCACGTGTGCTGCTGCTGCTGCTGGGTTAGCGTTACCGGTCCCTGTTTATGGAACCTCTTCTCTTTATTACATTTATGACTGCCTGGCGGTAAAAACCATGTTACCTGTGCAAAGAAACATGACATTTTCAGCATTTAAAAGACAATTTTTCCTTTGAAACTTTACAATCAATTTTCTCAAAAACTATAAGCTCTTTTTGCTAAATTTTTTTCCCTCTTGTACCCACTCCCAAGGTGCACATACCCTGTAAATTTGGGGTATGTAGCATGTAAGGAGGCTTTACAAAGCACAAAAGTTCGGGTCCCCATTGACTTCCATTATGTTCGGAGTTCGGGTCGAACACCCGAACATCGCGGCCATGTTCGGCCTGTTCGGCCCGAACCCGAACATCTAGATGTTCGCCCAACACTAACAGCAACCTATGAGTTTTATTACTTCCAGTTAGAAAGGAGTTTGCAATTTGACATCCATGACTATAGAGAAACTGACATTTATAGCCCTGGTTTATTGATTTTTACAGTGAGAAGAATCAAAAAAAAAGCAACACAGATGACTTCTAACTAAGTTGGATCAGTACTGTACATACGCATGTTTATCTTATCATGTTACATGTCACTTCAGGGTCAGTTTGAGTAGTAATATCAGCTTAGAAACACTACACTGAGAACCTTCATAGACCATAATATTATGGTGAAAAACATTTTTGTCCCAGATTATTGGTAACAAAAGCCCTGCCAATATGTCTGCACTGAATACAGCTGATCTTCTGGTTCTCGGCTTTTGGAAAATCGATATAATATTGCTATATAGTAAGTACATACAAATTGCGCCTTCCTTTTATTATTGTTGCTGTTTTTTTGGGGGCATAGAACAGTTTAGTTGGAAAATGTCTTGTTTATATGGGAAAGCATATAATAACATCATAAAATGGTTCAAGAAGATATATCTAGACCCATGAATATGCAATTATTGGTATCCAAATAAAATTATAATATGCTTTTCATCTCAGTATTACAAAGGAGAGGCGGAAAGTGCTGTACCTCCTGTGTCTCATACATTTGTAATTGGGCAATAATATCTTTGTATAATCCGTATTCTCCGTTTCACAGATGTGAATGCAAAATATCCAATCATACATTCATTATAAAAAAAAAAATCAGGCCCATGATGGTTGCATAGAAGTCTCTGAAGTATAATTATAAAGCTTTCTCAAATAAAGATGTGTTATTATTCTCTGCAGCTTTCTGTGGAAACAAAACAAATGGACTCTATAGGTCCCATGTACCTACTGAATCTGCAGGAATTCCCTTTAAAGTAAATTAGCTCTCTTTGTTATATACTGTATTTCACAGCACCTATCATTTATCTGGAAAAACATATACTTCATCTAAGTAAATGATGTCAGGAAATGTCAAACTGTATTGATCTATTCTATACAAATATTAAGGTAAAATGAGGTCTCCTGCAAAGGTGTTTTAGATATATTGCTGTCTGATAAGCAGAAGGATTATTGCTCCTAGCGGTATTATCTACCTAGGCACACAAAAAAAGCTATATTGTTATACATATCTGGTCTTCAGATTTACATAGACTTGGGCATCAAATAGAAATATCTTATAACGAAAATACATGATATACCAAGCTGATATGAAGTTGCTATTTGATGTGAAAGGATTATGGATATGTGTTTAGAAGTGGAGACTAAGTGAATTGGGCAAACTGAGATTGAACAATGATTGGGCATTCAGGCCTCGTTCACATCATTTAGCGCAGATGGCTGTGCGATTGGAACGCAACGCGTCCGATCGCACGCCATCTGCGCTCCTATGCGCTGCGCTGCAGATCCCATTCATTACAATGAATGGGATCTGCGCTGCGATTCCCAAAAATGCGTGCAGCACGCGATAGCGCAATCGCGCTGCCACGCAGCGCATATGATGGGAACGGTAGAAGGGCTGTCTATGCCCTTCTACCGTTCTTGCGTGTCGCACACTATACGCGCTGCCAAAATGCGGACGGCAGCGCGTATAGTCTGAACGAGGCCTCAATCATTCTATACATCAGCTACAGCAAAATACTGGAGGCATATGATTTTTTTTTAGTGCACAGGATCTGGCCCTTTATAGATGTGTGTCATCATTGGCCAGGCAATCTGCACTGAGAACACAATCTTGATGATGTGTAATTTGGTGCTAAGACCCTGATTCTGTCATCTCCCTACTTTCTACAGTACATACAAGTAGGGAAGAATAGGTTAGTGGGTATATATATTGAAATATAAATAAGTGGTTAGTTTAAAACTGGATAGTGTGAGAGTAGATTAGTGCACGCATTGGTCAATATGAGGGTAGAATAGTGTGTTAGTAGATTAGTATGATGGTAGAGTAATGTGAGGGCAAATTAGTGTGAGAGTAGATAATTGTGAGGGTAGGTTAGGGTGTGTTTATTTTAGGGTGAAGATACTGCAAAGGGTTGTTTAACATGACAGTCGTTTAGTGTAAGGATTGGTTAGTTCGAAGGTAGATTAGTGGGAGATCAAATTACTGTGTTGGTACTGTGATGGTTAAGGGCAGGATAGAGAATCTTAAAAATGATTTGGGGTGACAGTAGATTAGTGTCAGTATAGACTAGAGTGAAGGGTGGGTAAGAGTGAGGGTGAAAAGGTGTGATATTAGATAAATGTGAGGGTGGGTTAGAGTGAGGATTTTTTTGTAATGGTAGACCAGTAGTGTACAAGTAAATTAGAGTGACAGAATTATTTGATAGATAGGATGTACATTGTAAAATAAACACAGAAACAACGGGAGCCCGGATATTGCACTATTTACTAAAAATGGAGCAAGAGTAGGTAAATGGTACTCACAAAAGTAGGTTGCTTAGGTAGGCAACCAACAAATAAGGCTTGTGGAGAACTCCAGTCTCCACTCAAGTTAGATGGACTCTCTAGAGTTGCGGTCACTCTCTTGAGTGAAAAGATGCCCAGCAGTGCAGGCGGGGGCAATTTGAGGCCTTCCTCAAAGGGAGGGTAAACAATACAAAAAGTGGTGAAGAGGTGCCCAGGTTGTAACAAGACAGCATCAACTACTTAAGGACTACAGGCTTTACCCCCCCCCCCCCTCCCGGAGACCAGGCTATTCTTCTTTTCAAATTAGGGTTCTGCAGCTTTAATGGCTTGATGCAGAACCACACATCTGTGCACAAAAATGAATCCCCTCTTTTCTGCCCACCAACAGAGCTTTCTGTTGGTGGGCTCTGATCGCTTCTGCAGGTTACAGTGACACGGCTGTACCCAGTACAGTACTGCCGTAGATCGCAGCGATGTACAGTGTAAATAGATGTGGTTTCGCCGTCTAACAGACTCCTAGTGGTGGTCTTTGCTGGGAGACTGATGGTGGAACAGAGTGCATCGGCGTGCACTATCCCTGGCAAAACGTGCCCCTAGGACTTGACGCCAAATGCCGTTATGCGGTCCTGGGCAGGTGCATACATATATGATGCTATTTGGCTTAATAACGCAAGCAATCTTAAGTCTTTTCTAATCAAAATTACATCAACAACATTTTAATTCGATTTTATGACCCAAGTGGTGTTCCTATGACATTTTTCTAGATCTGATACTCCTAAATGGAGTGAGGTAAACCAAAATATATCATGTATGTTCTTATCTTATTCTAGGAAATTGGCATGTTCTTTGTTACATCATTAATTAACAGGGATTTCCTGAACGCCCCCTGTGTTCACAGGTTGAATTGTCTGGATCGCATGCTTTATTGTTTTATCACATGGCTTATTGTTCAATCACATGACTGATTGTTTTGGTTTTGTATTCATAACAAACAGTCATCTGTTTTAATGTGCTAAATTTAATAGAAAGCAAACATATTTACCTTAATATATAGGTCTATTATTGATCAACTAATTAATTAATAACTCTATGATCACTATACATGATCACTATGCATGATTAACATATCAGCGTATAGCAGGTTTAGCTTCTGCGGTGCATGTGGTTAGCCTTGCATAAGTGCATTGCCTAGCAGTAAGGATTGAGTAGAGTCAGAACATTTCTACAGCGCTATCTTAATATAAACATAACCTTGTACAGGGAACACACAGCTTACTGCAGAAAATGACACTAAGGGTTACTCTAACCAACAATCTAACACACAAGGCTAAAAATATGGGTCACACCCAGGAGGCCTGAAAAATCACAGTTCCTAACTGTCATTAACCTCCTTGGCGGTAATCCCGAGCTATGGTCGGGGCGGAAAACCACAGCGACCTGCACTCGGGTTAGCCGCCGGAGGCTCTATGCAGAGCAATGCACGCAGTGGGTGTTTCAACTCACCTCCTGGGGGATCCTGAAGTTGGCCGCCATTCTTCTTCCACTCCTTCGAGGCTCTGCTACCCCCTGGTGAGATCGCCTTCTGTCATCATGATGACACCTGGCAATCTCACTTTAGGGTTACAGCGCCACCCCGAGGACAGAGGGAAAACTGCAGTGCTGGAGCCCAGGGAGGTGAGTGATTTCTAGGGCCGCTGCAGATCTCCCTGGCAGCATGTTTTTTTCCTGGTTTTAGGCTACTTGCACACCAAGACGTTGCGTTAGGTGCTATGTTAAGGTTGCATAACGTGCACCTAACGCAAGGCCTGGTGCTCTCTGATGTGGACGTCAGAGTGAGCCGCGTTGTGCAGCTCACTCTGGCGTCCATAATGCCGTGATGCGTACTCTTGGACGCATGAGGCATCACGTGGTTCCGCCAGCCAATCGCCGCACAGAGCGGCCGCACCAGGAAGTAAACACTGCACGTCACAACGTGCAGTAAATATTAATTAGCCATGTGCCTCGCCACTCTCCACTCCTCCCCAACATTACTGAGCATGTGCAAACAGTCTAACGCGGCTTAAGCCGATCTAACGCCGTAGCATGCTGCACTTTCCCTACAACGTGCAGCGTTACATGTAACACAACGTGGGCAGTGTGAACAGCCCACTTGTGTGACATTGCTGTGCGTTGGGGTAGCGTTACAGGCTGCACTAACGTGTGCCTGTAACGTCTTAGTGTGTAAGCAGCCTTAGGGTCTGAAAGCATGCAAAAAAATCACACCGATTTTAGACCCTAAAATCTGTAAAGAATCATAATGCCAAGGGGGTTAATAAACAGGATTGGTTGTGCATGTTTGCAAATACACATTAAGCCACAGTGGTACAACAAACCTCCTCATTCAACCGTGGTCCTTGCTTTTAGTGTCCTAAAAGTTTGACTTCCTTTAAAGACAGAATGACCTACAAATAACACCATCCAGATATATCAATAAAAGCACATATTTTATTGACACCACTTTTTGTATGAAATTCAAGGTTTATGTAAGATTCATGTGCTGAACTGTGCCAAAAATGCTATAATAATTCCCACATGAAAAACACACACTAAACACAATGCATAAAGAGCTTTCTAAGAAGCATTTGATTGCCTCTAATGTAAATAAACAAAGAAAACAAAAAACTGAATATGGAACAGCATACAGGCAATACAGAATAGTGCAATACCTAAAGCGGACCCAAACCAAACACATACAAAGATAAATAAACACTCCTTCAAGCCTATGAGCATTTCAGTGCATGCTTTTCACTCTTCTCTTTTCATAACTAGGGTTATACAGGTGGCAGCCATTACTTTTGAGCTTAGTAGCAGGTTTTAGATCATGGGTGTGTTTGTCATCAGCTACCCTCCCTTACAGGGCGTCGTCTATGTGAAATCTTACACAAGCTGAGATCACCTCCCCTGTGACATCATCAGTAGGAGCCTGTGTTTTTTTTTTTTTATCTTCTCCTCCAGTCTGCCAGATTCTGTCCCGGCAATATGAAAGAAAGGGAGGGGTTCCTCCAATAAATGTAAAATATTGTATATTTGTGATCATGTAGCTGAAAAAAGACTGCTATTTATTATTATAAGTTAGAAAATTGATTGTATTTATTTTTAAATTGGGTCCACTTTAACAAAAGCCACACATCACCAGGCTCACAAATATTTCCCTTCACCTGCGTAGCTTGGTGCACATTATATAGATGTTAATGAGCGCTGCCTGCTACACAGGAGATTTTCAGTAGCACAAATAAGCAACTGCTCTCACTCAATAAGGCATTGCCGTAGATTAATCGCGTAGCAAAAAAAGTGTTGTAAATTAATTTTCCCTCTTCCTTAAAGTTTAATGGTATAGAGAGATTAATTGTTGCAAAAATTGCTCATTTAGGAGTTTCCTCCTATTCTTAGTACACCTCTGGCTAATAAATATCATGAGACTAATCTCTCAACCATTAGAAAATAAAGCAGATTACGAAGAGCGTCTCACCATCTGTCATTTCCAGGTTCTAGCATGGCAGAATACATCCTGAAGCATCCCCATTCGTTTTCAGCCCTGCCAACAAAGTTGCAAGTAATGACCGTCAGTGTGTTTTTCAAAATCACATATTAGGCACCCGCATAAAAACATTTTCCTTTTCATCTTCTGATGTGTTCATGGACACGCTTTGTTTGCATTCGTTGGCCTTTACATTAATAAATTAATAATTTAGCAAAAGACCCTGAAAATAGAAACATGTGAAGTAGGAATTAGCAGCATGAAGCACACACACACACATAGAGATATTCCCATTTGAGTCCATTTTCCAGAAGCGATAAAAGAAAACTTCCTTCTCCCATTATGAACAACTTAATATCTTTGTCAAAAAATTCCTTTCTGTGTTCTGAACTCATCCATGAAGGATTCCCTCCCCTACAGAGAGGTGAACTTTTTCAAGGAGGACCCCTGTGTGATGTCAGTTCTTTGAAGAAGCAAACCTAACAAGCTGACATCTTTGAACATGGAAACATATGGACGTGCATGTTGTTATTTAGGTATTTAGGTATATAGCAGACATAAAAAAACTGGGATAAAGATAGTTCTAAAGAAAAAATAATTCTATACTGCAAATGTCTGCTATATTTACATTTAGGCATTTAGCAGACATATTTAAGTGGCAAAACATTTCTTTAAAAACAGAAAAAAAGCAAAACTGTTCAACGTAAATTATGCTTTTGATGAGTGAAAATAACATTTTTTTTTTCAAATTATCTCTATACTTTGCAAGGATTTAATTATTTCAGGTTACTTACTTATTTTGCGTACTTAAAAAACACAGCAGAGAAATTAATCCTAAAACATTATAGTGTTTGTTGTAAAATAATAATAATAATAATTATAAACTCTTCATAGCATGGTGGCCTGCCACAATGAAAGGAACTCCATTCATAATTTTAAAAATAAATAAAATAATGTAAGCATTAGGATTAAATAGGTAAGTGTATTGTTATTTGGTATTTATAATTTGAGAGGGGGAACCCTGGCAGCAATTTTGTTAACAGAGTTTAGCCAGGCTTAATGTTATAAAGGGGGGGGGGGGAAGGGATATTACATTTTGCCATCAGAGAGTACATATCTACTCGCCGCCCGGTCAGTTGGGCACAGAGTCAAATGATGGCTCACCCTGCTGCCTTGTAAATTCCATGCGGCATTAAGTACTATTCCTGAATAGAGATGTAGCGAACGGTTCTCGAACCGTTCGCCGGCGAACATCTCTAAATCCATGGGCCTCTTACTACTTCCGGGTTGCAATGACCCGGAGTAGTACGCCTGCGCTGCCCGGCGAAGCGCGTCCTAGATCGCGCTCCTGTTGCCGGACACTCTCTGCGCATGTGTGTGACGTCATGAGTAACATCACGCTCATGCGCAGAGAGTGCCCGGCAACAGGAACGCGATCTAGGACGCGCTCCGCCGGGCAGCGCAGGCGTACTACTCCGGGTCATTGCGACCCGGAAGTAGTAAGAGGCCCAGAGAGGTTCGCCAGGCAAACGGTTCGGCCCATCACTATTCCTGAAGCAGGCACACGGCGCTCAGCATTGAGCACCGAAGCCGGGTGCCGTCATAGCAGCAATGCTATGATGCATGGCCCGCACAAGAGTAATTCAGGTATCTGGAGATCACCAGATTCGATTTACATCTGGAATAGCATTTAACGCCGCTGGGGAGTTTAGTGGCAGCAGGGAGAGCCGTGATTCTGCTCACCCTGCGTCTAACTCATGTAAGCACTATGCCCCTATGAGTCGTAACTTGGAGGGAGAAGTAATTCAGAATCCGGCGATCACTAGCACCTAAATTAAACTTTAAATCTGGCCAAGCCGCTATAAACTTATTAACATTTCGTCTATGGTGGTGCTCAGGTCAGGAACAGCGTGGCAGTGAGCTCACCCCCAAATTACCCAGAGCCTCATGTCAGCTAGGCTCTAGCACATAGCACCTCTGCTTGAAGAAAATGGTCCCAGCCTTTCTGTAGCTCCAGCAATAGAGATACAGGAATATTGAGGCCCTTTTCTTCAAGAGGTGGGGCTGCTTGTTGGAGTCCAGCTAATACAAGGCTCCAGTGATACTTACATCAAATGTAATATGTCGGCCCAGGGCAGCCATCGGGGGGGGGGGGGGGCAACTGACACTGCAGTGAGGGGCCTAGGGCTTCTGGGGGCCCTGGGCCCAACCCCAAAGTGCAGTTACAGCACTGAGAGAAAAGTGACATCAGCGCTTGAATGTGGGGAGCAAATGAGTGAGCCTGCTACAGTGGACTTTCTATATTGGGACACCACCTATATCTGGCTACAGGCTACCTATACTGGGCCACCACCTATACCGAGCTACCTATACTGGGGCACCACCTATACCTGGCTACCTATACTGGGGCACCACCTATACTTGGCTACCTTTACTGAGGGCACCATGACAAGACAAGACAAATAACATTTATATTGCGCTTTTCTCCTTGCAGACTCAAAGCGCCAGAGCAGAGCAGCAGCCACTAGGGCGCGCTCTATTGGCAGTAGCAGTGTAAGGGAGACTTGCCAAAGGTCTCCTACTGAATTAGTGCTGGCTTACTGAACAGGCAGAGCCGAGATTCGAACCCTGGTCTCCTGTGTCAGAGGCAGAGCCCTTAACCATTACACCATCAGCCAACATGTGTACCTAGCTACCTATATTGGGCACGACATATACTTGGCTACTTATACTAGGGTGCCTATAGCTTGCTACCTATACTGGGGGAGCCTGTACCTGGCTAACCTATACTGGTGCACCACCCATACCAGGCTACCTATACTGGGGTTGACTATACCAGGCTACCTATACTGGGGCACCACCGATAGTTGAATATGTATACTGTGGCACCTGTATCTTGCTGGCCTATACTGGGGGCACCAGCTATACCAAGCTACCTATACTGGGGGCATCTACACCAGGCTACCTATACTGGAGCACCACCTATAGCTGGCTACTTATACTGGGGGAACCTATACCTGGCTACCTATACTGGTGGCACCTATGCCTACTGGGGGCCCCTATACCTGGCTAGGACAGGGGGACGAGCTGAGACAGAGGGGGACAAGAGATAACACAGGGATAAAAGAGGTACAGGGGCAACAGAGGCAGACAAAAGAGGCAGAGGGAGAAAAGAGATGATATGGGAACATGAGGTCACACAGAGGGACACAAAAGAGGCACAAACTGAGGTGAGACAGAGGGGGACAAAAGAGGCACAGGAAGAAATGAGGGGGTCAAAAGAGAATGTATACAGGATAAGAACAGACCTACAAGTCCCTATTTCATTTGTTAACTGGGGACTACCTGTATTTTGCTAGCTTTTGGCTCCATCCACAACATGCCATGGTTACGCCGACTTTTTGCCGCATCGTGCTGTGCATGCTGTTTTCTTCAGTGTCGGAGCCATGCACATTTTTCGCCGCATCGTTCTTTGCACACGGACACGGGGGTGGAGTGGCTAGAGCGCGGGCACAGCAACCAGTGGATGGGCCCAGGGAGGGGGGCCCAGACCTGATGATGTGTGAGGGGCCCCAAAATTTCTGATGGCGGCCCTGTGTCGGCCTATTATAACTTGTTCTCATTAGAGTAACAAGACTTTTTAAAGATCACCAAAGGTCTGCCTTAATCACTTGCAACTAACAATAGCATTGAGGACCAATGATAGCCAAATAAATCTCAATGTTTATTTGCATTATTTGATTGCTTAACTACTTTCATACTGGACAGCTGTGGCTCCTTAAAGACCAGAGCCATCCTTTTCCTATTTTGCAATGTGACTGCTGTGAGTGGCTTACAGGAATCACAGGGTCAGGAGCCAATGAAATTGGTTTCTGAGCGAGATACGGAAGCTCTGCTGAGCGCATGCAGCAACACAAACAGCAGAGCAAATAGGGCATTGATTTAAACTAGCAAGTTCCAAAAACAACAAGAAAATGATGTGCAATCTTGCGCTAATCACACGAGGCTTGAAGGGTATATAATGCAGCCTTTAGCAGCTCCTTGATCCTGGCTGAAGGAATAACTGTGGTAGTGGAAGAAGAAACAAAAAGGAGCGCTCCGTAGTGCATTAAAGTTATTTTAATCCTCAAACATGCAAAGTATTAAAAACACTTAGTAAAAGACAATAATACATGAGCATATCATGGGCTGAAAACCCTGTAAGACAACCATGGGTGGCAACCTGTTCCTCCTCTGTGGCCTGCAGTGGATGGGTGTCCCAGCTGGTGGTGGACAATGGGTGCCTTCCCTCTGGTGCCCGTGTGCAGTGACCTCACGACGCGTTTCGGTGCATCCACGCCTTTATAAAGTGAGTCACTGCTGTGCACACAACGATTTATATATCTCTCTCTATGGGAGTTATACCCGGAAGTGACTGTATGTAAGTTCCAGAAACAGTATTTTTAGTAGTGGAATGTAATATTTATCATGAAAAATGATACTAGATCAGAGAAAACTTTTAAGCCCACTCTTGCTGATGACACGCCGGGGTTCAGAGGCTACCGCTAAATTATGCAAGATTGAGGTGAGCATCTGGGGCTGTGGGTTACCACAAATGTTCACTTAAAGCTGAATTATTGCAAGTACCTTCTGTTTTAAGAAGGAAAATCACACTAAGCTTATCTAGGTTAAAAAATATTGAATTCATCTCAGGATGGAGATGTTTGTTAATTATGTGTAACCTTGGAACACCTGCCAAGCCCTCTAAACTGCTTGTCCCCATGCAGGCTGGTATTGCCAGGATGAATAAGTCTGCCAGTGTGGGGGCATTGCCACATGTAGAATAACAGCCAGCCCATATAGCCTATAGGCCCACGGACTCCTTAATAAGGGAAGTGAAAAATCTTACTCTCTGTTGTAGCACCATCATCTAAAACTGTGGACAAGGGGCCATTCCCTACCAGTAGAGGCCAGGAGGAAGTGGGGGCAGCAGTGAAGAAAACAGCATACGTTAAATTGCCCCCACATAATGGCATAATGACAGTTATTAATAAACTGCTCCCCAGTCTGTATTCAAGCATCTTTCACTGCTGGCATCCCAGGAAAGCAGACTATACGAGGGAGTGAAGTGCAGCAATAGGGGCACCCAAAGTAATATACTACTGGGGGTCCCATTGAATGTGCCAGTAGGATTGATGGGTAATTTATGGTGCAGTCTGGGAATTCTTCTGCACATTCACAGATATTGATATCCTTATTAACCACACAAGGTAAGAGTTTTGTAACTTTTTAGTTACTTGTACTGAGCAAGTGATTAACATTGGACTTGGCACACACTTCTTTTTCTGCTAGGATTACTTCAAAATCACTTTCTTTTCCATGCACACAAAGGGTACGCAAGATGATATTAGATTTACCAATAATCTGCAGTGTACTTAGCTGAGTTGAAGGGATTTAATAGGTCTGAACATGATTTCAGTTCCGCTTTAAATTATTTTTAATGCATTTCAGTTGTCAGAGGAACAACAAAAGTTTGCTTTCCTAAAACAGAAAGAATTTGCGATAATTCAGGTTGGAGTGAGCCTGAGATGTCTCCCAGTGCATCACTGCTGAATATATGCAAATTAACCATTGTACCCTTAGAAGCTAAACACACCTCCAGAACCGCTGGAATGCAATGATGTGTCAGCTTGTTAATTTGTACAGAGCCATAATAATCCAACATGCATACAGACTGTTTCGGATTGTTTGATCCTCATCAGTGCATGGCATGGATTAATTTGGCTCTATGGAGTAGGGCTTGTGAATCCGAGAGGCACAGACTAACCAGCAAGCTCATGGTGACCCAGAACTCATTGGAGTGTGTAAGGGACTACACTGGTCCTAAAAGCCCCCTTACTAAGTTGTCAGAGGGGAATGGGAAATAAATAAAACAATAATAACATATCTAGCTAGACATGTTCTTGCCAAACTAAAGCCATTCTTGGCTTTGGAAATCCAAATCTCTTATTAATATTTTATACATTATCCAAAATAAAATATGATTATGCCTGAAGCTCAACTTTAAAGCCAATTTCAAGCTCAGCTTCTTCGTAGTCTTGTGTTCACTTAGGACCAGAGCCTGTGTTTTGTAATCCTCCTTGGTTAGCTGATGTCAATCCCTTCCTGGGACCAGAAGATACTATCACAGCAATGCTCATATGAAGATAATTTAAGCAGGGAGGAGCAGCAGCTGCAGGGTAGACACACGTTGCATTGTTATCTGCAGTACATGTGTCTATTGTAGAATGATCACCTACAATGTAGAGCAGCTGTGTTAGGAATCCTGTCCTGCCACATTCTACCTGCTGGTGGCAGTATTGACTTTCCTGGACAATCACTGTCCACCAGCAGGGGGCTCTATCCTGACTTTCACTGTCCTGGATTTTCACCGTCCACCAGCCGCCTGCTGGTCAGGATAGAGCCCCCTGCTGGTGGACAGTGATTGTCCAGGAAAGTCAATACTGCCGCCAGCAGGTAGAATGTGCCTTTCACTCACCATTGGAGACTTGCAGTTCCCTGGCTTGCCTCTGGGTGGTTCCAAGAGCACTTTCAGCAGGTTTCACACACCCACAGCTGTATCACATTTATAACTAATGCACTGCCTATATAAAGACTGCCTTTCCTCTTAAAGTGCTCCTAACTCCTTCATGTCCATAGCAAACAAAAAGCTTTTGAGTAGGCCTCACTACAGACCAGTGCTGCTGGTTCGACATAGCAGTGGAGGTCCTGGATAACATTAGTAGCGCTAGCAATTGTAGTTAAAGATTTAAAACTGCTACAAGTATCCCAGCATGCCGCAGTCCTTAGGTCATATGACCAAGCCGCTTTTGATAGAAAGTGTAACAACTGAGCACTTTAATTTCTAAATAGCAATGATCCTGCAGGCTACACCAATTAAGAGTGGGAGCACCAAGGTCACTTAGGGTGATCCACCACCTCAGTCGAGAACCATTAAAGCAGATATGACCACCTGAGCTAAACCACAATTATGGACTAATTCATTTTATTTTGCATTGTACATAACGCAGACAATCCTTTTGTATCACCAACCCTTCCCTCTAGATGGTAAGCCTTTGGCAGTGTCCTCTCTCCTTTAGTATCATACTTTATCAAACACTCTATCCAGAATATTGTTAACTTGTTTTTGTATTATTGAGACAACCATTCCAGTGTATGATCTGTCATTGTCTTATTACCTGTATTATGTTGTTGTATCTTATTGCTTATTACCTGTATTGTGTTGTCGGTCACCCCTGTTATTATTGTCTGTAATATTATGTATTGTGCAGCGTTGCATAATATGTTGGCACCATATAAATCCAATAAATAATAATAAGCGAGACAATTCGAACGTCAAGTGCAAGTTGAAAAAAGGGCTCCTGCCCTAAACATTGTGCTTGTCTGCATTATGTTCACTGCTTAGTCCATAATTGTGGTTGTGCTCAGGTCATGTTTTCTTCCACAACTCTAATTTGTAAGCTATCACATTGTACTGTCTGGCCAGAGTTGTCTTGAATAAAGCCTAATGTTTTATTATTTTCTTTCTCAAGTTTTCGTTAGAAACATGAGCTGTAAACTTAAACTAGCTGAAACATTTTCTAACTCCAATATCCAGTAAATTTTCTATATTTTGCAGTAAGATATCTTTGGCAAAATACTTATTGATTCTTTTAAACAGCTAATTAGTGACAAATTAAGAACAATTTGTTCAAAGAGTGTTAGAAGAAACATAAATTATATCACTGGGAAAATGTTAGAAAATAAACGATGCGCCTATAAATATCTAGCGAATGCATGGGCACAGGAGGGATCTTAGTTTTGATCATTCTCTCTGCACATCACACATTTCCTGCCATCTAATGTTGCATCGTATGCTAGTGATTAATAAATAAAGGATAATAATTAGCATTGAATAAACAAACAGTTTTAAGCTAGAATTACATCAAATTAGGTCAATATATTAAGCAAGTCCATATTTGCTGTGGACACCATGCTCAACAGTCACAATTTTGGCACTGGCTATCTGAAAGCTTCAACTGCACTATACCTACCACAACTTCAAAGCCACAGGATCTAATATATTGGTCATCCACAGACTCTTCCTCAGAATCTTTGGAACCAGAGCCTTATGTCATGCTGGTACTACTTTCTGGAATTTCCTACCTTTAGCCATCAGAACAGGTCCATCCCTTGCCTTGTTTAAATCTAGATTGAAAGGGCACCTGTTTAGTCTGGCATTTAAAGTGAACCTGAGATGAAGTACATCTCAGGTTTTATACTCACCTGGGGCTTCCTCCCCCCCCTTGAGGCTGATTGGTCCCTCTCCATCTCCCTGGGCTGTCCCTGTCCCCCGCAGGACAGCCTGGTACTCTGTCCTCCACAGGAACGGTACAGGGGAGACTGAGGAGCCTCAAGGAGGCTGGAGGAAGCCCCTGGTGAGTATAACACCTGAGACGACTTTTGTCTCAGGTGCACTTTAAGAATACAAAGCTTTCTTCATCTGTAACTGCAATATATTCCTGCCCATAACTCAATACTGGTCTGAGACAAGCCACGTGCTTTGAGCTCTATGGAAAAGAAGTGCTTTAAAAACCTTGTTGTTGCTCTTTTTTGTGCTACCTTTAGAGCTCATTTTGATTTGAATCCATGATAAGAGTTCCAAAGAATTGGGTTTGCAAGTATACAGGGTCTAATGTAACCATTTGAAGTCCAGCATATGTCCTCCAAAACGGAAACAAGAAAGTATTCAATTTTTACTCCAAAGCCACATACACATCTTAGAAAATCTGTCTCCTGAAATAATGCTTTGGGATTGTTTTGCAATAGAGTGTGCTAAAGATAGATGATTACAAAGACAACAATGCTCAACCCCCGAGAGAAGCATGCATGCGGCATCCCTGCTAACATGCTTTGGAGCGTGGAACTGATGTCTCTCCCAATAAGAGAAGGGTAAGGTTCCCCAATAATAAGTTGTATTAATGTGTATTGCATACGTTTGCTTCCATTATTTGTATTGTGAGTTGCTTTAGTTCTTAATGCACCTGTTCAACTGCAATGAGCACAATTGTGCCTTTGAGAGGCTTATTAACCCCAATGCAGTGAGTGTTTGTCAGACGCATCTTGGTTAGATGCGCGACCATTTCATTAAATTTCTCCATGAATAATATTTTGCAAGTCTCTCCACCAAGCAGCATGTATGTTGTATGGGGTGGGAATAAAGAAGGATGAGCAGGTGGCATGCCACTGTGTGCCACAATGAGGAAACATAATAGTAGCTGGCGCAGGATTTTTGGATGTAAACAAAGGAGGAAACCTGTGTAGACAGCGGAAATCCAGAGCAATTGTTTTCAGAAGACTTCTTCCTCTCCATCTATTCCTACCATTCATAACATAAGGCTGAGATTGTTAAGATTTTGAAAAACTTTACAAGTGAGGATATATTTATGTAGGCCATCCTATGTTTTTCATCCACCACCAGGATTTCATCTAGACATTAGTGAAACCTGTTTTAACCAACTTAGCAGTATAGACGACCTCAGCTTGTCCATTACCACCGCGGTGGATTGCTCAGCCCTGGTGAGTCTTTTCTGACACTTTGCTAGCTGCGTGTTTCACTCGATCACCGCCGCTAGCTGCCGATCCACCACTACGCACCACGAAACAGGGCCCCCCCAGACCCATTGCGCAGCCTGGGCAATCACCGCCAGGCTGCGCTAAGGGGTGGATCGGGACTCCCCCTGACGTCATACCGTCGATGACGTCATTCCGATCGTTGCCATGGCGACGAGGGAAGCCCTAACAGGAAATCCCATTCAGAGCGAGATTTCCTGTTGGGTATGATCGCCGGCGGCGATCGGAGGGGTGGGAGGGATGCCGCAGGGAGGAGGGAATCATGTAGCTAGCGCTAGGCTAGCTACATGATAAAAAATAGTGAAAAAAGCTCACAGGAGGCCGAACGCTGCAAAACAATCAAACGCCAGGGTGGTTAAAGAGGAACTTAAGCATAAAGGGTAAATAAATAAATCAATACATTGCAAGGCGAGAAGTTAAAAAATAGAAGAGAGATCAAGAAATGATTGATATTCACCATATAATTTGTTCATATTATTTGATCCACAATCAGTCTGCATGTAATCATCTTTACTACTGGCAAATATGAATAAAAAACAAACAGCACAAACTGTCATTATCTATAACCACACCCCCTAACAATGTGATAGACTAAAAGGTAGTTTTTTTTTTGTTTTTTTTTGTATAGATATACCAGTACATATGCACAGAGGGAGATACTGGTTGCCTGGCAGTTGGAAACAGCTGTTATTTCAAACAATGCAACAAGGTTCACAGACAGGAAACTGTCAGGACCTAGGTCCTGACATCACACTGTGGGAGGGGTTCCACCACAATCTCAGCCATACAGACCCCCAATGATGTATTTGAGAAAAGGTAAAGATTTCTCGTGGAGAAGGGTGTATCAGCTACTGATTGGAATGAAGTTCAATCCTTGGTTAAAGTTTCTCTTTTTTTAATAAAAGTGTTTAACATAATAACCATACCTAAACCGCCGCATCCCCGTTGCTCTAATCTAACTAAATACCCCCAAACTCCCCGGGGGGCAATCCGGGCAGCGCTTCCATGTGAGGCAGGGCTATGAGCTGCAGCTCTGCCTCACACGTGTCTGTCAGCCCGGATCGCCGCCTTCCTTCACTGAGAGGGGTGGGGGAGAGGCAGAGACAGACACGTGTGAGGCAGGGCTGCAGCTCATAACTCTGCCTCACACGGAAGCGCTTAGGGCAGTAAAATCCACGACCAAGAAAGTTGTGGATTTTGCAGGGGAGAGGGAGGGGGGAGTTAGGGGGGATTTAGATAGTTTACAGCGTCGGGAATGCAGCGGTTTAGTTAGGGCTATTAGGTTAAACACTTTTATTAAATAAAAAGATGCTTTTCTGACACTTCAGTGTCTCTTTAAGGAATCAATATATAGTCAGTGAAACAAATTCATGTACAAAGATCATGTAATCATAAGGCACTGAATAGATAATACGCATGCCCATGACAGTAAAAGGTATATTCTGTTCTATTTCTGAATGTCTACAGTTGCTCAAAATATGCAAAATTACAGTAAAGAGCTAAAAATAACCTATTTGGATGGCTATTCAAGAAGCAGTTGTGCAGCGGTAACCTGATCCCTTTAAAAATGAAAGCACTCCTCAAGTTTTCCTGTTGTAGCTTTTGAGTGAATGTATTTTAAAGGCCACATTAGCACCAGGAAATGTTAATATTTACCTTTTATTTACTATCTATTTAAAAACCGTGCACTTGAAATGGGAAATACCTAAGGGATCAGCATTTGCTTTACAGACATTAAGTTTTAATTAGTGAGATTTACATTCAAAGCTCTTGTGTACTTTTCATCAAAGCTGTGTATTTTAGTAGCTTAATCTCAATTAAAATATAGCCCATAAGGATTAAAAAAAAAAAAAAAAAAACACCTTAAAATGATATTCACATAAACGGGGGCGTGATTCTTTTTTTTTTTTTTTTCAAATTAATCTGAAAGTATATTATTACCTCTAATTAAACAACTTCCCACTCCCATTGTAATCTTGTCAACAATTTAAAATAACATTCTTGCAGCTCCAACATATTGAAAATTATTTAACAAAACACTCACATTCATTTATTAAAGGGGCACTTCTGAGTTTGATGAGCTCTACTGGAGCCTTAAATGTTATCAGCATCCCCTCTACATTTCTGCGTTGTAAAGGAGGACATGTTTACTATTAGAGATGGCCGAAACAGTTCACTGGCGGACAGTTCCCGGCGAACTTGGGCTGTTCACCGTTTACATTTAATGCAAATGTTTATGTCAAAAGTTCATGTTTGCATTTAACATGGGCGCAGACTAGTGGTTAATAGCAAAGCCCCTGTACGTGCAAGAAGCACCAATTTGCAGGGTATGTTAAGAAGGACATTGGGAACAAGAGGATTTTTTTTTCAAAAGTTAGAGAAAGTCTACATTTAAATGCAGTAAAATGACAGCTAATGTATCAACATGTATATAAATATATTTTTTTTATATGTTCTGAATGTGGGAAATAAAAATTATGTGTGGTCCCCCCTCCTGAGACTATTTAACCCCTTGTCCCCCATGCAGGCTGGGATAGCCAGAATGCGGAGCCCTGGCCATGTGGGGCTTCGCACCCTGACATAAAGAAATGGTGACGTTCGCCTGCCATTACATTCTTTGGAGCTCGATGCAAACTGGCAGTTCGTGTACATTTGCGGTAAATTCGCATTTGCAAACCGAAAATGTGATGTTCGCTACATCACTACTTACCATTAAAATATACTTATAAAGTGCATGAGAAAATAGTAATCTATGTCTTTCTATTACATCTTCATCATGCTTAAACAAGGGGGTGCATTGGACACTGCTTATCATCAACACTCAATGATGTTTACCATTTTCACTTGGATTTTTTTAAAGACTATAAATAATTTCAGCCAGGAAACTAATGAAGAACATCTGATAAACAATTACACTACTTTAGTTTTTCTTTGAGTTGTACCCCACTAGAAAAAAAAGGGTCTGCATTCATAAAACTGCCAGAGCATACGGAGCATAAGCTCCCGCTAATTCTGTTTGGTCAGCATGTAACTGGTAACACACTGACCACACCTGATGGGTGTGAGTGTATGTTCCAGTGGTTTCACACATGATGAATGTGGACAACCTTTCTCCTAGAAGATAGATTATTATGATAGAGTGAGCACTTCCTTTGAACCAATAGTAGACACTGTTTTTCATCCCCGCTCTTTGATAACCATGCACAGAGGATGCTTTTTTGAGTGATACTCTGGCTGTTTAGGCACTGTGAATACAATTTCCCATTTGGACCTCCGAGGAAGCGGTATTTTATTTTAAATGTGAATCTGGTGATTGATGTATCAATAATTGGAATCAACCGAAAAATCGGGTATCTTGTTTATCTCGGTAATGAATGTTACAGTAATATACAATATCTGTATATAACTTACTAATATACCATTGGCCACTATAAAGCCCCTTGTTCTGTGAAACCTGTGTTCCTAGATGCAGGTAAAACAAGGTAACTGTATTTGTTAGGAAATCAGCCAGTGCACAGTCCCGTTCTGGATAAATGTGAAACTGTGAGGGAGCATAGTTAAATAACACATTACTGAATAAAAAAAAAAATCAGTGCCAAAATTATTATGTGTAATTTTCATTAAACAATGTCAACCTTTGACAGCTTTTTTGGTTTTGGGTTTAGTTGGGCTTTAAAGCATATTCTCCCTAGAGAAGCAATTAATAGTTCATATGCCTTTTTGTAGCAGTGTTCCTTGTTTGCTGTTCAATTTTTCCAATGACATTGTAAGCCAAAGAGATGCCCATTAGTTCCACTTCCACCCATTTTCTCTCTCACTGACCCAATCCATCACATGTGATTTGCGTATCTATGGCTCTGGCTACTCCCACTCAATCCCTACAGTGTTGCTATAGTAACCTAGTATAAGACTGAACAGAGGCGCCAAAAAGATTAAAAGCAAAAACTAAAATATTTAAAAAATGCTTAGGAGGCAGTGGTGGACTTACCTCCTTCAAGCAGACACAAGCAACTGTGTATTTCAACAAAAATTAAATTTATTGGTACACTCCAGGGTATTGTAAACAATTGTAAACAATACCCTGGAGTGTACCAATAAATTTAATTTTTGTTGAAATACACAGTTGCTTGTGTCTGCTTGAAGGAGGTAAGTCCACCACTGCCTCCTAAGCATTGTTTAAATATTTTAGGTTTTGCTTTTAATCTTTTTGGCGCCTCTGTTCAGTCTTATACTAGGTTACTATAGCAACACTGTAGGGATTGAGTGGGAGTAGCCAGAGCCATAGATACGCAAATCACATGTGATGGATTGGGTCAGTGAGAGAGAAAATGGGTGGAAGTGGAACTAATGGGCATCTCTTTGGCTTACAATGTCATTGGAAAAATTGAACAGCAAACAAGGAACACTGCTACAAAAAGGCATATGAGCTATTAATTGCTTCTCTAGGGAGAATATGCTTTAAAGCCCAACTAAACAAAAACAAACTTCAACAAAAATTAAATGTATTGGTACACTCCAGGGTATTGTAAACAATACCTTGGAGTGTACCAATACATTTATTTTTTGTTGAAATACACAGTTGCTTGTGTCTGCTTGAAGGAGGTAAGTCCACCACTGCCTCCTAAGCATTGTTTAAATATTTTAGGTTTTGCTTTTAATCTTTTTGGCACCTCTGTTCAGTCTTATACTATATTATATATCCACCCTTGGTGGAGGGGGATACCCCTTTCTTTCCTCAAGTCTACAGGGAGCTACTTCTTAATCCTGAGTGGGGACAGGCTAATCTCCTCACCTGCTTATACAGTGGTTGCCTGGAGGTAACCCTGGCTTGTGAGTATAATTTTTACTCCTCAATATACCATTTTGCCTTGACTTACTACACTATATTGGGCTCTCGGTTCTCCCTTCTTATATGCTATAGTAACCTGTCTCCATGCGCAAACATGTTTCCATGCCCAATTTTTTCTGGACACCAAGGCATCTCTTAAACTGGACCCAAATTAAAAATACAAGATTTCAGAAATGAAATCTATTTTCTAAATTATAATAATAAATAGCAGCCTTTTTTTCAGCTGCATGATGACAAATATAAAATATTTTACATTTATTAGAGAAACCCCTCCCTTCCTTTCATATTGCCGGGACAGAATCCGGCAAACTGGTGGAGGAGATGGTGTCCAGCAAAGGAGGAATTGCTAATGGCTGCCCCCTGTATAATCCTAGTTATGAAAAGAGAAGGGTGAAAAGCATGCACTGAAATGCTCATAGGCTTGAAGGAGTGTTTATTTCTCTTTGTATGTGTCAGAGTGGTGCAACTAAATCTTTTAAATTAAAAAAATGTTTGGTTTGGGTCCGCTTTAATAAGGGTCTGGGTGAAATAATAAAGGAGCCCAACAGTGTTTTTTTAATAATTGCCACCAGCCTCCATAGTGTTAGGGTATTTTTGCCATTTTTTAGATAAATTATAAACTAGCTATATATGAGTTTATTAGTTAACAATGCATATACTAGTACAATACATATATAATTACAAATAAAGCATGGCTTGGGTGCAAGTTGTCATTCTTGATCATGGCAGATACCCAGTTTTAGCTTTTCACAAAGGGATATTTACTGTACATGTTCGAGGTAAACTTGGCATTTTCCTGAACATGAGTTGTAACCCTAATTCCAAGTTTAAATAGGAACAGAAAGGAAATTCTAATTTCAGTTTCCCACCAATGTTTATTTAAATTTATTGCCAAGGATCCCTATTGATCTATTGCCCCATGGGTAGGTTCAGGGGGAAATTCAAATATCACTATGCTAATGGGCCTAGTTATTTAGCAGTGGAATATAAGTTTTGTAATCAAGAATCAGACCAAAAGACTACAGATGAAGCAGACATTGCTAAAATAAAGCTATAAACCAAGAGAAATTTAATTTTTAAAGCAGTGTTTTTTGCTTTGTTTTTTTTGTAAATTCACAGTTTTTTTTAACCCTTATTGAATGGGTAAGGGATTACAATATGACTCCTTTTACTAATACACCTGGTGGGGGTGGTAATTTGCCACCTTGTTAATAAATTGACTAGATGGCATGGCAACATAAGCTTCTAATTTAATTAATCATTCTTGTCTTTGAGATACTCTTTTAACCTCAAACAATGGAACAGGAGAGCTCGGGGAGGGGCGAGCTATATGCCATGAAATTCAGAGAGAGACAGAAGTTGTGGACTATCGCAAAACATGGTGGCATCCTGGGTCAGGAAGAATATGGCTACATTAAAGGCATTGATCAAATTGATTATAGTTTGCAGATTTTCAGGCCCGGTGCATTGAATAAGCTCTATTCGATGTGAGTTTCTGCTCACAGACAGGGCTGGCACTACCATGGGGCATTCTGGGCAAATGCCCCAGAGCTCCTGAGCACTGCCAGCACCCTGAGGTCTCCCCTGACTTGTCCTTCTCATGGCCCTCTACAGTTTTTGACAGCATAGTAACTCACCTGTCCCGGCCAATGAACTTCTCCAATAGTCTGTGCTTGCCATCATCATCCCGCATCTTCTCAGTTGCATGGTGCATGTCATTATGTATCAACATGTGCAAGGTCACTGAGAAGAGGCACTACTGTGTGAGGTTGAAGATGAGAGCGCATGGATTAATAGAGCAGCATGCTAGTGAAGTAGGGCTTTTTTGGCACCTGCTTCACACAGTATAGCATCGAAGCTTGGCACTGCTATAGCAGTAATGCTATTGTCCGCGCCCCTTGCACACGGGTAATTTGGGGATCTGGCGGTTGCTGGGCCCCAAATTACTTCTCCCTCTGAGCTGTGACAACTTGGAGGGGGTATAGTATTTAACATCTCACCCCCTGCCTTTGTGCGGCAGCAGGGTGAGCCGTGATTTGGCTCACCCTGTGCCAGAAAGCCCCCCCACCAGACAGCCATGTACGTCATTCCAGTAGGGACAGATGAGTTGCTCTGTTGCCAAAATCTTTTACCGGGGCTCCCAGAAGCACAATGGACGTGGGAGGGGGTGCTGCAGCCAGCAGACTCAGGGGCACTGGGGGGCTGCATTTGTTGCCGTTGGGTCAGATGAGCCCCCAGGTGACTTTTACCCTAGGGCCCAATTATAGCTAGAGCCGGCCCTGCTCATTAAACAGAATTCAGGAAACTCAGCAAAAGATCATGTGACTATAATTTCAAAAGGCTTTCAAGTTCTTTGTACCATAATTATATGGCTTAATGTTTGAGCTATTGGAAATGGGGCATTAGCTTTCTGAATAAAAAAGTCTGGATTGGGGCCTGGACTTCTATTTTAAATGACCCTCTCCGTCATCTACATTATTTGAGTTGAACTGATTTATTTTTGAAGGACCTCTATTTAAACATGTCTGAATTTTCACGATGCAATGATATACCTATACAAGAAGCAAAACAGTGAAAACATAATTATATATGCACCTAACTAAACCAAAAGCTCTATTCAGCTGTCAGTGATCAGGAACTGTAAAGTACCATAATTTGTCAGAATATTTGCAGAGTTTTTTTATTTTTTTTATTTGCAGAGGCTTGAAAGTAAGAGTGATTTTGTCTTTGAATGTTGTTAACACATGATAATCTTTTATGCACAGCAAGTGTCATATAAATATTGTAACATATCATTTATTTGCACGCAATAACAATGTCTTCTCAGCCACTTCGCCCATTGCAGCATTGATCATATCAGCAGTAAGTTGCACTTTTCTGCAGAGACTTTATATAAAGTATGCAGCCACTAACGGTTCTTAACAAGCGAATAAAAGATCCTGCTTGGTTCTGGTATTCATTGTTTCTGCATGGGGCTCTCCTTTGTGTATGGTCATTAATGTGATAGTTATACTTCATATGGGAGAAGTGTTACAAATTCTTCCAGTTAATTTGTCTAATGACCCTGCTATGTTATAAATGCTAATGCAGCCCTAGTGAGTGTATATTCCAGTAGTATAGAAACAAACAAACACATATACAAACACAACCAGTATACATATGTAAAAACACATTCTAAAATAAACATTTTACACTACTACTAATATTACTGTTAGTACTACTATTCTAGTTTTATATATAAAAAAAAAATCCAACCTGAATAAATATGCATACAATTAGCATGATATTAGCATCAGTTTGGAAATATTAGCATCCCATTGACCACACCTTCTACTAATTATTATTATTTAGTATTTTCATAGAACAGACATCTTCCACAGTGCTGTAGAGAGTATATTGTCTCGCTGCTTAAAAACCACTTAACGACCGCCTAACGCCCATAGGCGTCGGCGGGTCGTTAGTGGTATAGCATGGAAACGGCCGCTCGATCGAGCGGCCTTTCCATGCTAGTTCACAGAGACAGTCTCCATGAACAGTGTGCGAGCCGCCGATCGCGGCTCGCACGCATAATGTAAACATCTGGGGAAGAAATCCCCGCTGTTTACATCACACGGCGCTGCTGCGCAGCAGCGCCGTGATGTAGATCGGCGATCCCCGGCCTCTGATTGGCCGGGGATCGCCGGCATCTGATAGACAGAAGCCTATCCTATCCGGCGCAGGACGGAACTCCGTCCTGCGCCGCTCACAGGGTAAGGGAGAGGGAGGGAAAGCCGGGGAGGGCGGAAAGCGCTGCGGAGGGGGGCTTTGAAGAGCCCCCCCCCCGGAAAGTGCGGGCAGCCGGCGGCGATCAGACCCCCCCAGCAGGACATCCCCCTAGTGGGGAAAAAAGGGGGGACGTCTGATCGCCCTGGCTATTTTCTGATCGGTGCTGCGGGCTGGAGAGTCCACGCAGCACCGATCAGAAGAAAATCACGTGGTCCTTAAGTGGTTAACTGTCACAGGGGCTCACAATCAAATTCCTACCATAGTCATAGGTCCATCATATAGTGTAGTGTATGTATTGTAGTCTAGGTCCAAATTAAAGGGAAGCCAATTAACTTATCTCAATGTTTTGGGGATTTGGGAGGCAAACTGAATGCCTGGAGGAAACCCATGCAGACACGGGAAGATACATACAAACTCTGTGCAGATAGTGCTGTGGCTGGGATTCCAACTGGGGACTCAGTGCTGGAAGGCAAGAGTGCTAACCACTACACCACCATGCTGCAAAACTACGAATGTTATTAGTAACTATCCTGCTGTTTCAGTAGTCAATGTTTCGACAGATTCGATTTGATATAAATATTAATCATTTAAAAAAGCAGGGCACTATGATCAAAATATTGATTGGCTATTAATTAGGAATGTCCATTTTGTGTATGAGAAACACTAGATATGTGAGTAATGATGTTCTTTATTTTGTACTGCATCATGCAATACAAATCTATCAGCTGATTTGGCATGACTGACATAGTGATTTCCTTCTGTAATCTTGTCTAATATCTACTGGTTCCAGAAAGGTGTGGATCCCATGCCTGATCTTCCACACGTTGCATAGTGTGTGCCTAGCTCACTTCTCCTTTCCCATTTCTTCTCTCACCCTCATATTGTGTCTCAGGCCGGTTTCACACCGGCAACCAGCGTTTTGGATGTGGTGTGATCGGATGATCTCTCCTCACCGTAACACTAAACAAAGGCTTTGTAGATACCTGTGCCAATGCGCGGTAACGAGCCTTCATATACTTCCTGGACAGTGATTCAAATCCTAAGTGAGGCTCTAGCGCCCAGCCACCCACTTCCTGTGGCGGAAAAACGCATTGCAAGCAAGTGTATTGACAAAACTTGCTACCGCACATGCGCACCGCAACGCAAATGCAAAACATTTTCAAATATCTGCAGCGCCATTGACTTCCGGTCACCGCACATCACTGCAGACGTTTACCGATAACGCACTGATGTATTTTCGTTAAATAGGATACTTCCGCCACATCGCACTGCATCAGGTATGAAATTTTCCATAGACTTGCATTGCTCTAGCGTTACCCTGTTGAAAAAAAAGGGTAAGGCCCGGTTTACACTTAATCAGTTGGTACGTGTTTTTTTTCTTCTTCTCCATAGCAATGCATTGTGAAAAAGATTTCAGTTAAAACGTGTTAAGTGTGAACTGTGCCATAGGAAAACATGGGCATTACTTTGAAAATCAGTTGTCCTTTCAGTTATAACTGAGAGCAAATGATTAAAGGACAACCGAGGTGACATGTGACATGATGAGATAGACCTGGGTTTGTACAGTGCCAAGCACACAAATAACTAGGCTGTGTTCCTTTTTTTCTTTCTCTGCCTGAAAGAGTTAAAAATCAGGTATGCAAGTGACAGTTTCTGTCTGGGTCAGGCTGGGTCAGACTATAGCAGGATTTTTCAACCAGGGTTCCCTAGAACCCCAGGGTTCCTTGAGTACTCTGCAGGGGTTCCTTGGCATTTTCCCCCATCGTGGGGGAAGTATAATAGAGCACATTAAATTAGGGAGTATTGTAACAGAAAGCACTACATTGGGGCACTAATGAGCAAATTAATAAAAAGACTAGGATAAGGAGATGGTAAAATGAGTGTCAGTGTAATAGGGGTAGTGAAATAAATGGCCTCACCAACTTCTAAAGACCATGCCTCCTGCAAAATAAATGCAGGGGCTCCTTGAGATCAAAAGTGGCTGGATAGAGTACTGGTTAAGGGCTCTGCCTTTGACATGGGAGACCAGGGTTCGAATCCTGGCTAGGTCAAGTACCTATTCAGTAAGGAGTTCAAGGCAAGACTCCCTAACATTGCAGGGTGGCCTCTTGAGCGCGTCCCAGTGGCTGCAGCTCTTGAGCGCTTTGAGTCCGACAGGAGAAAAGCGCTATACAAATGTTCAGATTATTATTATTATTATTATTAAAAATAGTTGGCAAGAGGTTCCTTGAGATTCAAATGTTATTTTCAGGGTTCCTTTGGGGTAAAAAGGTTGAAAAAGGCTGGACTATAGCATAACCCTCACTGATAAGTGATTACAGTCATAAAACACTTTTCTATCAGTAAATGGCTTCTGAGAGCAGGAAAGAGATAAAAAGGGTCAAGGATTTGAGCTCTGGCATGCTTCAATGAAGGTGTCATTGAAAAGAGACAATGAAACAGTAAACATTCAAAAACTAGATATAAATATAAAATAAAACTGTGGGATATCTAAAAAAGTCATTTTTAGTAAAAGGAGGATAAATACAATTGTTTTTCTCATCAGTTTATTTTTACCTCGGATGTCCTTTAAGTGTAAACGGGGCCTAACACAACACAATGAAAATGTGGCAGTGGGTCCTCAATCTTTCTCTCTCTCTCCCCCTTTCTCCCTCACGGCCTCTATTTCCCTCTTTCCAAATCTCTAAATGTCCCTCCCTTTCTCCCTCTCACACTGTCTCTGCTTCTTACATTTCTGTGTAATAAATCTAAGTATGCTATCCTACATATTTTTTTTATTTCTTCTTTTTTTTGTTCTCATTATCTTAGCCATAATTAAAATTAATTGCAATTTAGTAAACTCAGAGAAACAATTGCTACTACCAACTTTTATTTAAATCCAGTAAAACTGTTTTATGTACATCCAGTAAAAAAAAAAAGTTATATTAAAACCTGATTGTTTTGCAGATACTTGACCTGACAAATGTGCATTAGCATCTATTTATCTGTCACTCCGGCACAAATAAATTTTGCATAGAACATATTTATGGTTTTCTTTTGGACGCTCGCATTATTCTAAATGTGTTTTTTCTTTGCTGTGCCATTGATTTTAATGTTTAACAGATAAACAGTAAATTTAATTTACATAATTAAGTTAATCTTTTAAATTTCAATGTAGTGTATCGCAGGGTTTTTTTTTTTCTGGGCATCTAAATTGGATTATACCATTAAAACTCCTATTAAAATAAGGAAAATAGGATAAAAAGGGCTTACTTTTAACATCAGTTATTGCTATCAATCTCTTATCTTGCTTATCTGTTGTACAACAAACTGGCATTTGTATCTTTCCACCAGTCACTTAAAAAAGTAATAAAAAGGAAGAGACTGCTGTGAAATGGTTGAAAGTCTATTGCTTTATTGAAAAATAAATTGTACTTCTAAGCACCCTCAACCAGAATGTCTCTTTCATAAAGATTCCAGCCTTTCAAATTCAACTTTTTGTGCTGGGTGAACAGCCTAATGTACCATGCACTGTTCTATGAGTATCAGTTTATGCAACATTGAAAGAGTCAATTCATTTGCATAATTCCATTGGTTTTACCAGCCCTTTAAGGTAGGATGCTTTGAACAGGAGAAGACGTCGGCTCACATTCTACTTTCCATTACGTTTGCCATTTTGACAAATTAATCATGACATGGAAATAATTAATAACACTTATGACAAACTAAACCTTATACCCATGGGCCTCAACTTTTTTACATCAGCAATCTGATATTAATGCGAATAAGATTTAGTGATTTAGTGTGTACCTTAACAGTTGACAATGCCTAAGGCTGAACAAAATTAATATTTTCTTTCCCATCTGGAGGCTTCAGCAAAATTAATGAGGAATAGCGATCTTTTGTAATGTATGGGAATATTCACCATTCATAGGCTAGGCTTGTCTCCATCTTTTATATTCTGTGTGCGCTGCTTAGTGCATTTATGGCTGCAGATCACAGTGGAAGGAATTGACACTAATGAAAACAGCAGGTTATTGTATTGGTGCCAGACAATAAAGCTTGGACGTAATATTGTTATCATTATTAAAGCCACTATTATTATTATTATTATTATTATTATTCTTATTGTTATTACTAATTTACTAAATTCTCAGATTTTTTTATTTTGTTTAGTCATAAAGCTTGTTATTTTTGTTGCAGAATATACCACAAAATTGCAATGACTGCTTATCTGGGATATTCCTTTACCACTATATATGAAGAACACTTCTACTGGATGCACCTATAGGAAAAAATAGAAATATATATTTGGGAACCATCTGTTAATGAGCGGAGCTGTACTGGTGATCTGTTATCTCTGTTAAAGGCCAGAGGGGATGGAGTAGTGCAGCATATAGCAAATTGCAATGCAAAGGACATGCTATTTATCAGGGTACATATCCATATACACATCTATGTCCATTTGTCCAGTATCTTTTATCACAGGGTATAAAGCCACACACATGTGCACGTGGGCATGCGCACACACACAGACACACAGACACAGACACAGACACACACACACGCACGCACACACACACGCACGCACACACGCACGCACGCACACACACACACACGCACACACACACCCACACACACACACACACACACACACACAGACACAGACACACACACACACACACACACACACACAGACACACAGACACAGACACACACACACACACACGCACGCACACACACACGCACGCACACACACACGCACACACACACTGGAAAATGTAATATATGTGCAGTAAAACCTTGGATTGAGAGTAAATTGGTTTAACAACGCTTTGCAATACAAACAAGCATTTTGGGGAAATTTTGACTTGATATACAAGCAATGTCTTGATATACAGTGAATCCTTGGTTTGTGAGCATAATTTGTTCCAGAAACATGCTTGTAATTCAAAGCATTCTTATATCAAAGCGATTTTCCCCATAAGAATCAATGGAAACCCAGTTGATTTGTTCCACAATCCCCAAAAAAGTTGTAGTAAAATACAGGGTGGGCCATTTATATGGATACACCTTAATAAAATGGGAATGATTAGTGATATTAACTTCCTGTTTGTGGAACATTAGTATATGTGAGGGGGGAAACTTTTCAAGATAAACATAAGTGGGGACACCGAGAGCCCAATATAGTGTAGAAAGCAAAACAATAGGTTGGAATTGAAAAGTATATAGTGTCTATACTCACAAAAGTGGGTTACCTCCTAGGTAACCACTGTACAGGCAGGTGAGGAGATTAGACCTGTCCTCGCTCAGGATTAAAAGTCGCTCTCTGTAGATCAGGAAAAACGATGGGGATCGACCCTTCCACCAGGGGTGGACATTGGTAATATAAGAGTGAACAGAGGCGCCAGCAGGATAAAAGATACTAAAAAATTTAAAATTCCTCAGGAGGTGGTGGTGGACTCGTCTCCTTGAAGTAGACAAGATACTGTCAGGTTTTTTTTTTTTTTTTCAAAGTGTTTTATTACATTTTTCAAATAAACATTAACAGCTGGAACGACCTTACTAGTGAAGGTATCATACAAAACAAGTAGGTGTTACATCTAAGAGCCTTCCCTCCTCCCCCCTCCGCTCCCCCCCACTACCCACCCTTTGGTCACTCCTGCTTGGTGCGTCCAACACTCAGTCATGCAATATCTGATACCTAGTAGTGGTCTTCATGGTCACTTATGTTGAGGAAGCCTCAGGTTTGTACTTTTAGCCTTCCTAGGGAGCCAGATAAGTCCGCCTTTGCATACCATGAGGTGTATCTGAAGGGTTGCATCAGATGATGTAGATCTGAGTTCGACATTGTGTGTAACAAGAAGGGCTTCCATCTGGTGAAGAATTTTCTTGTTCCTTTGTCTAAGTTCATTGTTGCATCCAGTTTTTCCATTAACATTAAATGTCTTAGTTCCTCGGTAACATCCCATAGTGAGGGGGGTGTAGGATATATCCACCTGTTGAAGATTGCTTTCCGCGCTGCTAACATTATTATATGTATAATGTCCTGCATTTTAAAAGGTTGGGCTGATCCGTTCTCCTCAGGGGCAGCATTGAATAGGAGCAGCATAGGTTCCCTCGTTATGGTAACTTTACCTATTTTACCTGCAAATGTACATACTGTATCCCAGAAAGCTTGGATTGGGGGGCAATCCCAGATGCAATGAATCATATTGGCTTGAGGGTGGTGACACTTGGGGCAATGGTTCAGATACCCTGGTCTCGGTGTCTTGTAGATTATATTAAAGGCATATTTAGCCTTGTAGATCATTAACAGGTGTGATTCCCTCCATTTTTCGCTTACTAATACCCTTCTCACTGAGTTATTTCCCTCCAGTATCCTTTTTTCCAAGTTTGGAATCTGGAATGTTTTCATCCAGCCGGTCATGTTATGTACCGCTCTCTCATCCATCCCTATTGCTGCTATGGATCTCTGGATCTCCGAGAGGAATAGCCTCTCTCCCCTTGGTTTTATGAATAAATCAAATGGCAAAATTTTGCTATTGAGGCTATATTTTGCAGATTAGCCCTAACGTAAGACCAGATTTGGCTGTAAATAAGGAAATCTGATTTTGGAATACCATAGTTTTGGGATAACTCTCTCAGGGTCAAGAGCCTATGTTCCCGGAGATCCAGCAGATTACCTAATTTAACGACCCCTTTCTCTGCCCAAGCTGCGTAATGTTCATGAAGGGAGCCTGGTTTGAAACCCGGGTTTCCTCCTAAGGGCATATATTTTGAAATCTTCCAAGGGAGATGAAATAGCTTACGTATTTCCCTCCAAATTAGAAGGGTGTCCCTGTAGATTACATTGTGTTTGAGTCGGACTGGGAGGGAGGACCAACCTGCATGCAGGAGGCCGGTAAGTTCCCACGGTTCCGCTACTTGGCTCTCCAGTTCTATGTTGGAGAAGTGGCCCGTATTAGCAATCCAGTTTGTAGTCTAGTCAGGCATATGCGAGTACGTTTACCCCTCCACAAGAACTTAGTGAATGTGGTGTTCAAGGCTCTAACATCTTTGTGCTTTAGCAGGAGCGGAATAACCTGCATGGGATAGAGTAATCTCCCGAAACTTATCATTTTAAGTAATGCTGCTCTTCCAATACTGTCAGGTTTTTAACAACAACAGGTTTATTTATATACTCCAGACGACCATGCAACGAGTTTCACAGGTATATTCCTGCTTCCTCAGGCAATAACAAATAGGAGTACACGCTGAACAGACAGAGACAAATAAAGTGTCCTCAGAGTAATGTACATATTGTTGAGTGGTATTTTTACAATAACTGATATCGTCTATTGAAGTGTATGGGCAGGGGTTGGTGAGGTGTGGATGGGGAGGAAGTGTGAGGAGAGAAATAAATATCCTAGTAGGTAAAGGGGTGGGGGGGTTGGGAGGGTATACAGGATAAAACTTTTAAGCTGAAGGCAGATTGGGCCAACGTTGGCCCGGGATAGTGTACCAGGGGATAGGCCTATAGAAAGGAAAAATATTTGTATACAAATTCAGAATTTTAGATTTACCAGTACAGTCTCAAAGATGGGTGGTGACCATGGCGGCCATTTTGAAGTTGGCCATTTTGAATCCAACTTTTGTTTTTTCAATAGGAAGAGGGTCATGTGACACATTAAACTTATTGGGAATTTCACAAGAAAAACAATGGTGGTTTTAACATAACTTTATTCTTTCATGAGTTATTTACAAGTTTCTGACCACTTATAAAATGTGTTCAATGTGCTGCTTATTGTGTTGGATTGTCAATGCAACCCTCTTCTCCCACTCTTCACACACTGATAGCAACACCGCAGGAGAAATGCTAGCAGAGGCTTCTAGTATCCGTTGTTTGAGGTGCTGCACATCGCGTATCTTCACAGCATAGGCAATTGCCTTCAGATGTCCCCAAAGATAAAAGTCTAAGGGGTTCAGATCGGGAGACCTTGGGGGCCATTCAACTGGCCCACGACAACCCAGGGCTGTGGAGTCGGTCCAAAAATCCACCGACTCCGACTCTGACTCCGACTCCTTAGTTTAGGATTCCACCGACTCCGACTCCTCGACTCCGACTTCTCTAATTTGCATAATACAATTTTGTTGATTAAAAGTATGTAACATGAAATTCGTCTCTTAACTGCCAACGCTTAGAAATTTTACAAGACAATTGAAGTGAGAAGGATATGTAGACTACTATATTTATTCCCTTTAGACTAAAACTAGTCCTTGGTAAGAGTACTTGTAAAAGGTACAAACCTGAACAAAGAACATCTATCAGGCCCTAGGCAATGTAACTGTGGGTACATGTAAGAATGATGTGCAGGTACTGTGAAGGGAAATGAGGAGATTGTTCCTCTATTACACATTCTTCATGCACAATCTGAGCCAGGTTTATGGGTGACAGACAACACCTCTCTGTTCAATGTGCACAGCATTCTCAGTGGATTCCCTGCAGCTCTGTGGGGAGTGCATATGTAGAGTATAGTACTACTGTGTAACAAAGTAAACCTGAGACAGATGAAATTAAAGTTTTATACATACCTGGGGCTTCCTCCAGCCGCCTTCAGGATAATCAGTCCCTCGTTGTCCTCCTCCACCACCTGGATCTTCTGCTATGAGTCCGGGTACTTGAGCCAGTCGGGGCGTAGTGCGCATGCACACACTCCGCCGCCAAGAGCATACTACATCTGTGCAGCACTATTGCGCAGGTGCAGAATGTTCCTGGCTGTGGGAGCGGCATGCGGCTGGACAGCGCTGACTGGCTGAATTACCAGGACTCATAGCAGAAGATCCAGGTGGTGGAGGAGGACAGCAAGGGACTGATTGGCCTGAAGGGGGCTGGAGGAAGCCTCAGGTATGTATAAAACTTTACTTTTCATCCATCTCAGGTACCCTTTAATTTGTAGTCACCAAACTAAATTTTAACAACATATCAAATTATTTGATTTCATCAGCAAAGGGAGTGCATACATTTGCATAAATCAGCATCAGTGCAGAATTATTTCTATCTCATTGACCATCTCTATTAGTGACACAGCTACACATCAGGCTTTATTCTTCCAGCATAGATGTTATTTAGTATATATAAGAGATTCCTGTGTACACATCATATATACAGTCACAATCAGATATGTATATCTGACCTTAAAAATACGGGGACTGCTTTATTGAAGCACCACAAGTAACTAATTTTGATTGGTTTATTTCATTTTTGTGGACTAAGCACAGCTATTACTGTATATATACCGTATATATACATTACTTTTAATGACTATTATCTGAGAAATAGAACATTTTATCATATTTTCTATTTTAATTACAGTTACAAATTCATTAGGAGTCGGAGTCGGTGCATTTTTTCCCGACTCCGACTCCAGGCACCCAAAATTGCCCGACTCCACGACTCCGACTCCACGACTCTGACTCCACAGCCCTGCGACAACCAATCCACTTTCCAGGAAACTGTTCATCCAGGAATGCTCGGACTTGACACCCATAATATGGTGCACCGCGACCTGGGTTCGATTCCTGGCCAATGTATGTGAGGTTGCTTTTGACATCCTACAAATCCCTAAGCAAGCTCATTTTTCTCTTTGGTATATGACAATGGTACATGCTAGGCTGGCTTCAGCATGTAGCATTGGTGGTATAGTGGTGAGCATAGCTGCCTTAAAAGCAGTTGACCTGGGTTCGATTCCCAGCCAATGTATATAAGCTGGCTTTTGACATCCTACAAATCCCTGGAAGACAAGACAAGACGAGGAGGAGGGAGGGGATTACACTCCCTGATTGATGTATACACATGCAAGATGTGTGAAAGCACTTTAGGCCTGCAATTTAGCATTCAATGTGATTTCTGCCCTTAAAACACTGCTTTGCATCAAATCTAGATTTTTCCCCAGGACTTTTGGCATGTATTCCACTCTGTCATGTCCCCCTCCAGGTGTTAGACCCCTTGAAACATCTTTTCCATCACTTTTGTGGCCAGCATAATTTTTTCTAGTTTTCCTAGTTCACCTCTCCATTGAAGTCTATAGCGGTTTGCAAAAGTTCGCGCGAACTGAACTTTTGCGGAAGTTCGCGAACTGAAAATCGGAGGTTCGGGCCATCTCTAGTCCAGTCTAAGTCTTCTGCGCATGCGCATTAGACCCAGTCTGATGTGACTGAGCAAGTTACCGGGGCTGATCGTGACTGAATGGCAGAAAGCGGGAGGATGACATGGGACTCAAACGTGTTCATGGGGCAGGAGGAAGCCTCAGGTAAGAATAAATTATTTAGTATACGAAGTCTCTGGTTTACTTTGAGGGTTCCTTCAAGATATACAGTGGAGGAAATAATTATTTGACCCCTCACTGATTTTGTAAGTTTGTCCAATGACAAAGAAATGAAAAGTCTCAGAACAGTATCATTTCAATGGTAGGTTTATTTTAACAGTGGCAGATAGCACATCAAAAGGAAAATCGAAAAAATAACCTTAAATAAAAGATAGCAACTGATTTGCATTTCATTGAGTGAAATACGTTTTTGAACCCCTACCAACCATTAAGAGTTCTGGCTCCCACAGAGTGGTTAGACACTTCTACTCAATTAGTCACCCTCATTAAGGACACCTGTCTTAACTAGTCACCTGTATAAAAGACACCTGTCCACAGAATCAATCAATCAAGCAGACTCCAAACTCTCCAACATGGGAAAGACCAAAGAGCTGTCCAAGGATGTCAGAGACAAAATTGTAGACCTGCACAAGGCTGGAATGGGCTACAAAACCATTAGCAAGAAGCTGGGAGAGAAGGTGACAACTGTTGGTGCTATTGTTCGAAAATGGAAGGAGCACAAAATGACCATCAATCGACCTCGCTCTGGGGCTCCACGCAAGATCTCACCTCGTGGGGTGTCAATGGTTCTGAGAAAGGTGAAAAAGCATCCTAGAACTACACGGAAGGAGTTAGTGAATGACCTCAAATTAGCAGGGACCACAGTCACTAAGAAAACCATTGGAAACACATTACACCGCAATAGATTAAAATCCTGCAGGGCTCGCAAGGTCCCCCTGCTCAAGAAGGCACATGTGCAGGCCCATCTGAAGTTTGGCAATGAACACCTGAATGATTCTGTGAGTGACTGGGAGAAGGTGCTGTGGTCTGATGAGACTAAAATAGAGCTCTTTGGCATTAACTCAACTCGCTGTGTTTGGAGGAAGAAAAATGCTGCCTATGACCCCTAAAACACCGTTCCCACCATCAAGCATGAGGGTGGAAACATTTTGCTTTGGGGGTGTTTTTCTGCTAAGGGCACAGGACAACTTAATCGCATTAACGGGAAAATGGACGGAGCCATGTATCGTGAAATCCTGAACGACAACCTCCTTCCCTCTGCCAGGAATCTGAAAATGGGTCGTGGATGGGTGTTCCAGCACGACAATGACCCAAAACATACAGCAAAGGCAACAAAGGAGTGGCTCAAGAAGAAGCACATTAAGGTCATGGAGTGGCCCAGTCAGTCTCCGGACCTTAATCCAATAGAAAACCTATGGAGGGAGCTCAAGTTCAGATTTGCACACAGACAGCCTCGAAACCTTAGGGATTTAGAGATGATCTGCAAAGAGGAGTGGACCAACATTCCTCCTAAAATGTGTGCAAACTTGGTCATCAATTGACCTCTGTGCTTGCAAAGAAGGGTTTTTCCACTAAGTATTAAGTCTTTTATTGTTAGAGGGTTCAAAAACTTATTTCCCTCAATGAAATGCAAATCAGTAGCTATCTTTTATTTAAGGTTATTTTTTCGATTTTCATTTTGATGTGCTATCTGCCACTGTTAAAATAAACCTACCATTGAAATGATACTGTTCTGAGACTTTTCATTTCTTTGTCATTGGACAAACTTACAAAATCAGTGAGGGGTCAAATAATTATTTCCTCCACTGTACATGTTTAATCAAGCACATCATTTATCATAGGCCAAGCCTTTCAGCCTCTGACGAAGCTCTCTGGAACCCCTTCACTATTGTATGCAACTTACTCATTAATAGAGATGTTGGTGAACAGCTCGCCAGCGAACATCTATGGGCAATACTACTTCCGGGTCGCAATGTCCCTGAGTACTATGCATGCTTGTGTGCGTACGCGTCCATTAGTACGCATGCCTAGGCATCCTTGATTGCACGCCTGTAGGCGGACACTCTTCGTGACGTCACACACATGTGCAAAGCATGCTCAGCCACAGGTGCACTATCAATGATGCGCACCGCCAGGCCTGGGCATGCGTACTAATAAATGCGTGCAGGCATGGGCAAGCAGACTACTCCGGGACATTGCGACTCGGAATTAGTACAGGGCCAGCCTGCCCAATGCTATTCACGGCAAAAATCTCTACTCATTACCTTACCTCTTTTTTCCCTGCTCTCTTAGATTGTAAGCACACAAGACATGAAAGCAGGGTTCTTTCCCATTTGTTTCCTGTACATGCTTTGTTGGACTCTGAGTATATCAGCCACTGTGACTTTTTATGCTTCTACCTTCTCTGCATTATGCGTCAATGTCTTTTTTTACATACCTGTTACATGTCACTTTACTACTATGCACAGCATCACAGAATATTATGCCCATGCAAATCTATAATAATAATAAAAAAAATAATAAAGACTGTTGAGAATGTCTATTTTTTTTTCAAAGAATGAGAAGGTATTTGACACAGGCTTTAGATAGTGATGCCACCCCAAAAATATCTTTCCTTCTTTATTCTACGACATCACAAAAGCTTTTATGCCGACCTTCCTATAACATTCAAGTCAAGGCTGGATTTCTACTTTTCCCACATCTAGCCCAACGTTCTTGCAGCTTCCCTTCCATGTACATCATCCCCTCATATTCCTTGTGCAGCCCCATCTTCCATGTCTAACATTTATGTACAGCAGCTTCATTCAGTTCTATACAGGTCCCTTGGGCAGCAGTTGCCTATTTCCGTGTTGCTCCTCATTTTCAACCTTTGTATTCCATATGTAGCAATCCCTCTTCCATGCCCAGTGCCTCCTTGGCCAGCTGCCGCCCAAGACTCGGGGCTTGGGGCCTTTCCAGAAATCCGACCCTGATTCTAGTACACAAAAGACATTCAGGCAAAACAGGAAACTTTCATAAACAGTATCTGACTGAAATCTCTAAGTCTTTACGGTTTCACTTTCTGGCCCTTTGAAGAGCTTTCTAAACATCAAATTGGGTCTATTAGTTTTTCAATATCTGCTGTAGGGAAAGTTTGGCTCCTCTTTCGTGCTTCTGTGATAACCCCACAATTATTTACTCATCATTTGTTAAGTTGACTTGAGCTTTCAGTTTTCTATGCCAGCTTGTATCCTTTTATTGCAGTTCAAAAAGCGTAATATTTCTTTCTTGGCTATAATAGCAAAAATAACAATCCTACCATGCTTCAGCTTTTCTTCCTAGTTAAAAATCCCAGAACATAGTTACCAATTAAATCTGCTGCAGAAAAGAAAAGCTGTGAAATCTTACTAGCAAATCCATAAGACTGATAAGGATTCAGAATGTATTTGCTCATGTTTAGGACATCATTGTTGATAGTGAAAATAAGATTAAAATAAAAATCTATTGTAAGATGATGCCGTTTTCCCTAGTAAATAATCAGTGTTGGGAAGCAAGTATAAAATGTATTTTGGGAAGTGTAAGTCTCTGATGTTGGTCCATGTGACTAAAATCGATGTACTTATTTAGAGCCTAGTAAAAGGCAATGCACCCAGTAATTTCTGTACCATTTTAAGTGTATTGTCAGCACTTTTTAGCTAGTTTGAAAATTGTCCAGTTCTTGTTGGTTTCAATAAATACATACCGTGTTCCGCCTACTTTTCAGAGTTCGGAAAATATATTTTTACCTACATCGTTATTTAAATAAAACTTGAGGACCCTTTCACATTTACCGCACCCCACTGTAGGCTGATGTAAGTCTATGGGGTAGTTCATACTTCCCACATTGCGGTATGCTGCGCCGGAAGTGCTCTATCTAACACCCCCCCCCCCATACCTACGTTGCCATGCGGCTCCTGTTGTGACCTACAGCAAGCTGCATCAGAAAGGAAGTCATGTAAGTCTATGGCAAAGTGCGTGCATTTAAAAAAACAGCTGAAGTTTTTCACATTGCGTATGCGCAGAAGTGTACTTTAGCAATACGCTTCAGCGCACATCATTGATTAGCCAATAAGAAGTGAGCGTACTTCCTGCTTGGCCGGATGCCAGACAGGGATTACCACATACTAACTCGGTAATGCCCAAAGGCCTGTTTTTGGTGGTGCTGCCGCCAATCCACAGTTTGAAACCAGCCTGAAGCTTCATACACACTATCGATCACTGTCTGTTTTGGGGTATCGTATAATAAATATATTTAATCTGTATCAACAGAATTTCTTGTTTGCTTTTGGGAGGCTAGTCCACCACTTCCTCCAAGCATTTTTAAAGATTTTATGAATTTTTATCCTGCTGGCGCCTCTGTTCTACACTCAAATACGCATAGAAACTGGGAGATGATCACTAGAGTGACAGTTCTGTGCCTGAGCACATACAAACATGTCTCTCGGTTACGGCCGAGCATTGCGTACTGCCTTTATGGAGAGAGCACCGCAGTGTATCACACAATGGAGTAGCTTTTGGTGGGTGGAGTAAGTATGGAAACAATGCGCTCAACCTTTGCTGTTAGCACATTGGATCTTTAAATAATTTTGAAAGACACCTGCATACATTTTAGAGTCTTGATCAAGAACGCCCCAAATGGCCACCTCAGCGAGTTCTATCCAGCATTTGTAGGAGGTTTTAGTTAACCATAAAAAGGTGACAGATGTTCCTTACAAAAGAACAACAGTGCAGCCAAAGGAGTACAGTATATGTAAAGTATATTTAGAGAAGGCTTGATGTGGAGCAGATTCCACAGCTTGGCTGTGATAGTAAATCATTGTTCTTAATCTGTAACAATGTGATTTTTCCCACAGAAATGTGTGTAGCGTGATGCAACAGAGGGGTAATGAGAAAATGTCTTAAAAAAAGACAGGCTGAACATCTAATACAGTCACCTGGTAAAATGAGCATGTGATGATACTGATGGTAGAATATCGGTAATTTTAGTTTGTAATAGAATACTAGTAATTATACCAATATTCTTGTATCCTCCACTGTAACCCTATTCTTACACGAACCCTCCCCTCCATATGCCTAACACCAACCTTACCCTTCCCACACCTAACACCAACCTCTCTCCTATCTGTGTCTAACATCAGACATTGCTAGGATCCTGGGTGATCTGGGGCACCAGGTCAGTGTTACAAAATAATGCAAACAAGAAATAATGGAGGTGGTCACATAGTGGAAAAAGTGGGTGTGGTCATGTGTGGGGTCAAATGTACATAAAGCTAGCAGTAGTGTATCTTGAAGCAAAACGTTGCCTGAAACTCCCAATATGAAAAAAAAAACAGTTATCATACAAACCACACTATGGGATGTCATAATAAGGGTCTGGGGCACTGCAAGACAGATGGTGGTGTGTTTCACACAAACTCTTGGCAGATATATTGCTTTCTGAGCCGACCCCATTCAACTATACTGAATGGAACAGTTCAGCCTTATACTCTCAAAATACATGCAGCAGTGCATTGTCAGAACGGACTTCTGCGCAGTGCATACTGAATGCCTAGTTCCTTAGGCAGCATCTCCTCTCCCTTGCCCAAAGACTCGAACCCTTGTAATCAGAAATGGCAAACAAATGGCAAGTATTGGGGGGCAATTGCTTTTCATTTTATGAGTTTTAGCATGCATAACATACTGTTTTCTCCAGTGAGCTGCAACCATCAAATGTATACATTTATGACTACATGATTTATTTACTAAAATCTATGTTTCCCTGTTACCATACAGAATATATGTTATAATTAAGAGGAGTGTGAGTGAAGAACTACAGGCAGTATAATAACAGAACTGTCTATGAATCAACTCAGGCACGGGTGAAATATGTTTTCTTGCTTTATAAACACTTGTTCTTGTAATCCTGTATTACAATGTTGGTTAGGGCTGGCATATGACAGAGCTGTTCACCTTACTTAGATATTCGTATCATGCATTTATATTGTGCTGAGTGACAACTTATGCAGTACTTTTATGTAGTGTAGAATGACAACTTCTATTGCAACCACTTCTCTGCCAATGTAGTTGAAATCTACATCCTGCTCTTAGCTGTGCGGCTCTGACAGGACGTAGATTTTATCTCCCAGCTGCACGCTCCTATCACTCTCGCCATTCATGTTGCTATGGCGCCACTGGATTCCGTTCGCTTATCTATGTATCAGCTGTGCTCCGAACACTGGCCAGAAGTCAATTTCACAGGCTCCTGACACTGTGAGCCAATCCCTGATCACAGCTCAATTTCTGCAAAAAAGGCTCTGGTCCTTAAAGTGGACCTAAACTCTTGCACAGGACAGAAGGAAAACACATAAAACATAGAGAAATGCACCCTGTATGTATTTAGAGAGTTTAGCCTGTCTAATTCCCCCCCCCCCCATTTGTGTCTAATCACAAGTTGTAATCTCATCTCTTCCATATGTCACATGACTGCCATGACAGAAATGGCAGAAAAGCCCATTTGAAAGCACAAGCTGTTAACAATATGTCTGCTTCCATGAATCAGGAAGTATAAATAGTGCTGATTAATTTTAAGATTTGTATCTTCTGTAACAAAGAAACATTTTTGTTTAAAGGTAATAATGCTATTGCAGATCTTTTAGAGCAGAGACGACATTCTGAGTTCAGAAGGTTTAAGGGTCCTGAGCCACATGATGCAGAAGAGGTGAAAGAGTACACCATATAAATCATATCTCTAATTGTCCCTGAGAGGAGTTCACAATCAAACACCTACCACATATCCTTCACTGCAGATCAGATATGGCCAAGATCACAGCCCAGATCCTCCACAGTCATAACCTCTCATATCATGGGATCTATGTATCTAGCAAATGCAGCCAGCTGTGGCAGTTAAAGAGGACCAGAACTCTTGCACAGCACAAAAGGAAAACATAGAGAAATATACCCTGTATGCATTTAGAGTGTTTAGCCTGTCTATGTTCCCCGCTTCTGTGGCTTATCCCAGTTGTAATTTGATCTCTCAGCTGTGTCAGCTGGCTGCCTCAGCAGAGCAGCTAATTAGTAAACACAGAATGTTAACCCTATGGGCTTGATTCACAAAGCCGTGATAACTGTTATCATGTTAAAGTACGTTGTGTGCGTTTTAGTGTGGTTATCATGCACAAAAATTCATGTTTGCGCATTAAAGTGAATTTTCACGCGTTAACGTTCGCGTTCACGTGATAGCGCAAATGTATTGCGCGAACACAGAGCATTAACACGTGAAAAATACACGTTTTTGCGCGCGATAACCGTTTTCATGCTAAGTTTCGCTAAAAGCACTTTTCACAGTGTGATAACAGTTATCACTGCTTTGTGAATCAAGCCCCAAGTCTGCTTCCATGAAAGCAGGAAGTAGGCACACTGCAGAATTATTGCAGGATTTGTATCGGCTGTAACAAAAAAATGTTTTCCTTTAAAGGTTATTATGCTGTTGCTTATCTATTAGAGCAGAGAGGAAGTGCTGAGTTCAGGTTTAAAGTGTGATAAGCCTCCATCTCTATTCCTCCTGCCCTTGTGGATAGCATCAGTGGCGAATACACATAAACCAGATATACAGCAAGCTGAAGCGGTGCTTTTCTCACAGTGTCAGTAAAATCTGCTTCACTTTAAGAGTGTTTGCTAGATTTCAGTGGCATAGCTAGAGATTATGGGGCCCCATAGCAAAACTTTCATGGGGCCATCAGATGTAGGTACTCTTTAGCTTTGCCACCTGCCCCTACCCTATGGATATGGATTAATTGGGCAATTTAGATTATCGAACTGCATATAGTCATTCGTACTGAGGGTGGAGGAAGACAAAACAGTTAAAGTGAATACATCGAGTATCACCTGGGCCCCCTCTGCTCCGGGCCCCATAGCAGCTGCTATGGTTGCTGTGGCTATTGCTACGATCCTGCTAGATTTGTTTTCATGTTGCCCAGGAACCACTTCTTTCCAATCCAAAATTGCTCATTAGGATGCAAATTTCCAAATATATGGATGCTCTCATAGATTCACGGTATGTACTTTCTACTCACCATATCTCTGATTTAGGAGAAATGCTGTTAAATGTAGTAATGTAAAGGATGATGGCAGATAGACATATCTCTAAGTTTAGACTATATTTATAATGATTAAGACCTAACCTGATCATGCACATCTCAGTCTTGTGTGTAAGTAATGGTGATCGATTTGACAGTATAAGTGGCCTATCTATTAAGCTTCCAAAGCAAAAACATTGCAGTGTTACCAACTTTCCAGCAGAAAGCAGAAACTTTGATGTGAGCAGTTGTCATTTTTATCTGAAGCATCATCTATGTATAAAAATAAAGCCCATCTCCAGGCACAATTCTAAATATAACATCTGACAGCTTGGTAAGCATAGTTCCCATACATTATCTTTATGTGTCAATCAGGGCTTCTGCAGTTTAAATGTATGTTTCAAAAATTAGGTCACATGGCCTAATGCAGCCAGAGGCCCTTTCTGTTTGACTGCTCAAATTGCACTGAAGGAAGGGAGCAGATTGAGGATTTTTGTGAAGATTGAAGCCTCAAGCTCTGTAGGTCTCTTCAACAGGAAATGAATGCAAAAGGGGCTGGTCAGGTACTCTTAAAAGTCAACTATTGTAACCAAGAAACTTTCTGTTTCTCTGCACAATGACACGCCTCTGTGTCCTTGTACTGCCACTGCCAGCCCACCCCCCCAGGCTCTGCTGCCCCCCCCCCCACAAAAAAATAGCACCAGGCTAGCGACAATCTGCTTGTTAATAGCCTTCTGTTTACCTTGTACTTCCTGTACTTCCTGGGTCACGGCTTAACTTTGGAGGAAGCTTACAGAGGCGGGGAGCGAGGGGACAGAGGCAGGAGGCATGAAATGGAGGAGGCGGGGAGGAGCAGTGATTGACAAAATACAAGGTAAACAGAAGGCTAGCAACAAGCAGATTGTCGCTAGCCTGGCACTATTTTTTGGGGGGGGCAGCAGAGACGGGTTGGGTGACGGGTGGCAGTGGTAATACAAGGACAAAGAGGCATGTCATCATGCAGAAAACATGCCTCTGTGTCCTATTATCTTTAGTAAAAACCGCCTCGAGTTCACTTTAAATATATGTATATTTAGAGCTTGACATATTGAAGTACCAAACTCCATTTGCCGTACTTGAACAAGCAAAAATATCTTCAGTATATGATCCGTATTTTACAGAGGCAAGTCGTTCATGTCACTTGTGTATCTCATTTGGCCCCTTGATTAGTGTTCACGAACCATATGTTGCAAACCTAACCTTGGGCCGACGGCACAACCGATAGGCCATATACAATAATAAGAATCAGTACTTAATGTATAAGAGAGTTCAAGACCTTGGTTGCACCAGGAAAACATCCTAAAAGGACATCCCACCCTCATTGCCAATTTATGTTTTGCCTCACGGAAAGTGCTTTTACACCCTCTAACTTCGCTCACCACTGTAGTGGGTAAAATTAATTGCAGCAAAACATAAGGACAGGTTCAATAATAATATTTATTGCAATACAATCCTGTTATAATAATTATCTAGGCTTGCAGAATCATAGTTTAAGAGTTAGTAATTATTAGTAAGCATGCATCAACATTTCTTTACCAAGCATTGTAGCAACATCACCCAAGGAAGAGGGGACTCCGTCAATCCTCCGTAGGGGAAAACACCTGACGACACAATCTATCACATCTGTTGGTCTCAGCAAAAGTCCCGGAGTCCAGGCATTTTCCCAACCCAATTATACTCCCTAAACCATAACACACGCAAGTGCATATTTGGTCGCTGTGTGCACTAATAGACGCGTGATCACAGTACAAATCTATGTTATCCGCTTTTGTGCAATACAGCACAGCCGAGTGTGGACACCTCGTGCTCTTTGAATGGGAAACCAATGGCTTACTGTAACGATTGGTGTCAGCACACAGAGAGAATCTGATTATTGGTGATCTGCAGTATCACCAAGAATGCAGATATATACCTGATTATTGATGATCTGCAGAATCACCGATAATACAGATATATTACTAACCTCTGGACACCTATGGGTATGTAAATGTTTGGTGTAACAGTAGTACTTTGAGTAATGCACCTGCTGGGCAGGTGATATTAGGCAGTAAAGGAACACTGCTCTGAGAGCACAGGAATCTTCCAGCAGCCTGAGACTCTCCAAGGGGTGGAGTCAGGCTGGAGACAGGAAGGGCCAGAGAGTGAGTGACACCTGAAGGTGGATGTCACTATTTGATCTGGAGACTATCTCTTAAGGGGAGAGATAGCTCTCGAGGTCGGACACGCCTGGTCGGTAACACACGGACAGATAAAGTACAAAGACAGAAGGCTGATTCGGTATCCAAGGCAAGCAGGGTCTGGCAACGGAATATCAGATATGCGAGGTACCTAATCAGAGGGCAGAGGAGTAGTCAAGAAAGCAATAAGTCATAACAGATATCAAACAATGCCCAGTCTGGGTGTGAGGTCCGTGGTCTCTCCACCCTGGAACTAGTCTGATGTGTAACAAAATGATCGCACAAGTTCCCTAGTCTTGGGTGCGAGGTCCGTGGTCTCAGCACCCTGGAACTAGTCTGATGTATTACACAAATGATAATACAGTTCCCTAGTCTGAGTGCGAGGTCCGTGGTCTCAGCACCCTGGAACTAGTCTGGAGTATAACACAAATGATAATACAGTTCCCTAGTCTGGGTGTGAGGTCCTTGGTCTCTACACCCTGGAACTAGCTTAAGCATAAACAGAATAACAGTTCAAGTAATCTGGCTCAGTGTCAATTCCCAGGTCCACCTGGTTCAAACACACTGTTGGATCTGACTAAGGTCTGAGTGCTTCCACGTAGTGTTTGCAACGGCAGACAATTTGCAACTGGCCAGCAGTAACTATATATGGAGTAGTGCTCTCCAGCACCACCCCTAATTGATCAACCACTAGTATCCTGCTCTGGAGTCAGCTGATCAGTGTGATCAGCTGACTCTCTCTGCCCAGTATAAGAATTCTGCCTCTTAGCGCACGCGCGCGTATTCCTAAGCCTGTGTGCACTAACAGACTCAGCCACACAAGACACATGCTGCCACGTGCAAACCGCCGCGCTGGACGCGGAACCAGCCGCCTTACTGTTGTTGCATGCGGCGGCTTTTCCGCGTTCTGCCCTGCTACCAGACACACGCTTCAGCGTGCAAATCATTGGACGCGGAATCAGCCGCCTCCTCAGTAGCACACGCGGCGGCTTTTCCGCGTTCTCTCACACTTACTTAGTATGCCTGTGTATCTCATGCACCATTATCCCACGACTACCCGCTAAAACTGGCTGTAGCAGGAATGCATCAACATTCTTCACTGAACCCAAATAGCATCCAGAAATCGATAAAGAATCGCACACCACTATGGAGGTACTGGATGAGTGAGCAATGCAAGAAAAATCCAAGAGGTCCGCACACTCGATGAACCAAGTTCAAGGTTTTATTCAAATATCATGACACAAATCCGCTCCATACACCAACGAGTCGTTTCGTGGCCCTGTGGGGTCCCCTTTGTTAAGGTAGCAAGATACAGAATGGTAACGTTACCATTCTGTATCTTGTTACCTTGACAAAGGGGACCCCACGGGGCCCCTAAATGACTCGGTGTATGGAGCGAATTTGTGTCACGATATTTGAATAAAACATTGAACTTGGTTCATCGAGTTTGTGGACCTCTTGGATTTTTCTCAAATAGCATCCAGGACATCTGGAATTGAACTCAGATAATACCCAGGTACTGAACTCCAGTAACCAGAAGCAAAGACATATGGGAGTGAACTCTAAACATACATACGGCATTCATGTCACTTGTGTATATAACATGGGCGGCCCCTGATGACACAGAGACAATTTGTAACTTCCTTTTACTATAAATAAATGTACATTTCACATCTACAGAGCTGTGTTGTACAGCTATGTACAATAAGAAATGTTTTATATATTTCTGTATAACTTTTTATAACTATGATCCTGATGGTCTCTTTGGAACAAGATGTTGGATGCAGATGTTTATGCAACACTTACTTGTCTGATTTTAGCACTTGGTTATTCTTTCTTCTCCTTTTTCTGTAGCTTGTTCATTCTCCTTATTATTTATCCTGCCCCCATTACCTCTCTGAACCTGAGGAATTAAGGGATTCATACTAGAGTTGGGCCGAACCTCCGATTTTAGGTTCGCGAACCGGGTTCGCGAACTTTCGCGGAACGTTCGGTTCACGTTAAAGTTTGCGAACCGCAATAGACTTCAATGGGGATGCGAACTTTGAAAAAAAAAAATTATGCTGGCCACAAAAGTGATGGAAAAGATGTTTGAAGGGGTCTAACACCTGGAGGGGGGCATGGATGAGTGGGATACACGCCAAAAGTCCCCGGGAAAAATCTGGATTTGACGCAAAGCAGCGTTTTAAGGGCAGAAATCACATTGAATGCTAAATGACAGGCCTAAAGTGCTTTAAAACATCTTGCATGTGTATACATCAATCAGGTAGTGTAATTAAGGTACTGCTTCACACTGAAGCAGCACACTGAACAGAACAGGTATACAGTAGCGGGTCCACTGAACAGAACAGGTATACAGTGGTGGGTTCACTGAACACAACAGGTATGCAGTGGCGGGTTCACTGAACAGGTATACAGTGGCGGGTTCACTGAACAGAACAGGTATACAGTGGCGGGTTCACTGAACACAACAGGTATGCAGTGGCAGGTTCACTGAACACAACAGGTATGCAGTGGCGGGTTCACTGAACAGGTATACAGTGGCGGGTCCACTGAACAGAACAGGTATGCAGTGGCAGGTTCACTGAACACAACAGGTATGCAGTGGTGGGTTCACTGAACAGGTATGCAGTGGTGTGTTCACAGAACAGGTATGCAGTGGTGGGTTCACAGAACAGGTATGCAGTGGCAGGTTCACTGAACAGGTATGCAGTGGTGGGTTCACTGAACAGGTATGCAGTGGTGGGTTCACTGAACAGGTATGCAGTGGTGGGTTCACAGTACAGGTATGCAGTGGTGGGTTCACAGAACAGGTATGCAGTGGTGGGTTCACTGAACAGGTATGCAGTGGTGGGTTCACAGAACAGGTATGCAGCCAGGAACAAGCTAAGCCTAACTAATCTTTCCCTATGAGAGACAGTCTGCAGCAGCTCGCCCTACTCTCACTAATGCAGGCACACGAGTGACCGTAATGGCCGCCGCTGCCTGCCTTATATAAGGGGGGTGGGGCTCCAGGGGCTAGTGTAGCCTAATTGGCTACACTGGGCCTGCTGACTGTGATGTAGAGGGTCAAAGTTGACCCTCCATGTGCATTATGGGGCGAACCGAACTTCCGCAAAGGTTCGCCTGCGGGACGCGAACGCGAACCACGGAAGTTCGCATGGAACCATTCACAGGCGAACCGTTCGGCCCAACTCTATTTCATACAAGGGTCAATATTGCCATCAGATTAAATCACTTTGTGCAAACTTACCAGTGATCTAAAGACTCAAACGTATCTGATCAATATTGAACAGTTTATCAATAAAAAGGGTTATTGTGTTCTGCAAGGAGTGTCTGCAAGGAGTTTGTATGTTCTCCCCGTGTCTGCGTGGGTTTCCTCCGGGTACTCCGGTTTTCTCCCACATCCCAAAAACATACAGATAAGTTAATTGGCTCCCCCCTAAAATTGACCCTAGACTACAATACATACACTACACAATATAGACATAGGACTATGGTAGGGATTAGATTGTGAGCCCCTCAGGGGGACAGTTAAGTGACAAGACAGCACTGCGGAAGATGTCAGCGCTATATAAATACTAAATAATAATAATAATAATTGTGCAGGGAGGTAAATATTTACTGAACAGGTGATAGGGAACCAGTGGAGGGTCAACAATAACAGATAGTTTTTATTGCAGAAAGTGTTACAGTGCTAGAGGGGGCAGGTGGTATGATAATGAGGTCTTATTCATATAGAAGCCTCCAAGGACCGGCGCCACACAAAGTATTAATAGCTCAGTGAATCTTTAATGCAGCATATGGCAATAAAAAGGCAACGACAGCCCGCTGTTTCAGCCTATTGGCCTTTGTCAAGTTGCACAAAACACACATGTATATATACAAAGTAACATCGCCTCCTTAGGGTTATGTACCAATCTAGATCGGAGGAAGGAGCGGACCTGATGGGGAACAGTCTCAGCTCACACTCACCAATGAGTGTGCAGTGTTTAAAAATTCAAAAAGGAGACTCACCAATCAGGGAGTGCTGTAACGCCACTTAGACAGCACCAGAGCGGCTCAGAACGGCGCATCTTGCCCACACTTCTATCCCCGTTATCGGGAAGAGACAGTGATGGCGTATGAGTCATGTGACAAAAGCACATGACCCTAGGGTCCAATCACGTACGCCGTCAGGCACCCAATGCGATACAAGAGTGGCTCTGACGCGTAAGTGGTGGGTGGAGCGGCAGACGTTGCCAAGCAACACCTTAAAATAATAAACAGCTGCATACTCACAATATCACCGCCGGCCAGAAAGAAGAGCTACAGCTAGGGCCGACCCGCTCATGAGGCGGGGTGAAACGTTTGCCTCAGGCGGCAAACTTCTAGGGGCGGCACCCGCCCGTCCGTGGGTGCGGGGGGCCGGCCGCCGAACCGGAAGGGTAGCGGGCAGGACGGGGGTATTGGGCCTAGCGGTGGGGAGGGGGGTCTGACCCCCCTCCCTCGCCTGGGTCCCCCGATCTGCGCTCCCATCCTGCTGTAATAGGAAGCAGCCGATGCCCAATCGTAAGAGGCACGGGCGGGGAGGACTCACCTTATCCGCGTTCCAGCGTGCGCTCCACTGACGTCACTTCCTGCATTGCCGTCCACTTACAATACAGTGGGCGGCGATGCAGGAGGTGACATCAGTGGAGCGCACGCTGGAACGTGGATAAGGTGAGTCCTCCCCGCCCGTGCCTCTTACTATCGGGCATCGGCAGCTTCCTATTACAGCTGGAGGGGAGCGCAGATCGGGGGACCCAGGCGAGGGAGAGGGGGGTCCGACCCCCCTCTCCGCCGCTAGGCCCAATACCCCCGTCCTGCCCGCTACCCCTCTGGCTCGGCGGCCGGCCCCCCGCACCCACGGACGGGCGGGTGCCGCCCCCAGAAGTTTGCCGCCTGAGGCAAACGTTTCACCCCGCCTCATGAGCGGGCCGGCCCTGCTTATCCGTTAGCCGGGCGCATCCGGCAGGTGGCGACAAAACCTCCACCAGAGTGGGCGGGGGGAGGGGCAATTTCTTTAATAAATTTACCTCAGGCGGCAAAAAGTCTAGGGCCGGCCCTGGCTACAGCGCTCGCTCATCCCCACGATTTGGATCTGGAAGATAAAAACAGAAACATATGATGTTTAAAAAATACGCTAAGTGCAATCATACTGAAGTATTCAATATATACAGAATCGCAGTAGTGGACATAAATGAAACTGCAAAAAGTGAATAAAAAACGACGGCATATTAAATACAAAAGTTCAAATTATACTCCCTATTTAGGCCTGCCCTACCCATAGCATCTAGGCGCCTAATCCACCCCACCTCCCTCCTCAGTAATTCCTTGGTGCAATCACTGCCTCTCCAGGAAGATGGATCCCCATCTATGGCCAAGTTAAAACTCAAAAGAAAAACAAGCATGCATAGTAGAGCAATCAGTAATTGCTATTTAGGTATGTATATATGGGGGGAAGTAGGTCGTTAGACCTGATTTAGACTATTAATACAAAAATAGATGGGGTTTTTAATACAAAAAGAGAAAAAGACAACCCCTATATATCTCTATCTGTCTGAAATAAACAGAATTTGATGCAAGACAGAGTATGAATTTCCAAAAATGTTTATTCAGCCA